>NC_053027.1:448203001-448359232 GCF_003073215.2 Triticum urartu
CTAGGAAGAAAGTCGTCTAGGCTGCAAACTAAACCAATGAAGATGAAGTTGCTCTGGTGTTGGCATGATAAGATATCACTATGGATGTGATCATCGAAAAAATCATACCAGTGCAAAGTATTGAAAATGCATCAAAGATGATTTTGTCATCAACTTCAACATATATGCAGCCATTGGGTTGGTTGTTTGGAGCAAGTTGGGAACTCGACTCCTAGTAGTGTCACCATTAACGAATATCAGAGCACTCTTATCTTCTTTTAAACACTGCATTTGCCTATAAATTTTAGCATCAATTCATTGCTCATTTGGAAGTTGTAGTATGGGATAGCCCAAGAAAGCTACAAGAATTTTACCAAAGAGAAGGCAAAGCATTAGGCCATCGACATTGTTCGAAAGAACCAGAGGGCAACGAGAAGTGGAACACAAGGAATGAGGACGCTCCTTCAAACTATTGAGGTCACGTACATCTTCCTCTCTAAAATTGGGTGATGATAGAAAATGATGGTGATGGAGAGGAGAGGAGGCCTAGAAGTCCCTATCCGGCATCAGGCGTTTGGAGGTGCGACGGGAGGAGGAGATTATAGGAGATGCTCAAAAGACAATGAATTGTGGTGGCGATGAAAGACATGTTGATGAGTTGATCAAGTCAACAAAGGAGTTGGCAAAGAAGTGGAAACAAGAAAATATGGATTTGGAGGAGAGGACGCTAGAAGAGAAGAATGTGTGGTGGAAACAAATGCATGAAAGTAAAACGTGCAAGGATGGTATAGAGGCACGTAGGCTTCACTTTGAGGACAATCGGTTGCCACAATGGAAGATTGTCGAGGTCAATTGGTTGATGATGTTAGAGCCAAATGTCATGGATGACACATCAAGAACATTTTGGAAGATCAGGCAAGCGGTAATCTTCTAGGATGGCTTGGAGCAGTTAACACACAGAAGGAGGGGACGGTGCACACATGGGAGCCGATGACATTTGATTTGTACATGTCAGTTGAATGTGTGCATGCTACTTCATTTTGTGTTTATTTATTTGGAGCCTATGATGATTTAGTTGGAAATGTTTAAGTGTTTGACGTTGAGAGATAGGAAAGCAAAAATTATGAAGGTTGCTCTTTCAACAACTCTATTTGCACGTAGCCTCCGTACCCTCTAAAAAATTACGGAGGATGCTGCTA
This sequence comes from Triticum urartu, assembly GCF_003073215.2. Classification (NCBI taxonomy): domain Eukaryota; kingdom Viridiplantae; phylum Streptophyta; class Magnoliopsida; order Poales; family Poaceae; genus Triticum; species Triticum urartu. The sequence goes on from NC_053027.1 coordinate 448,204,180, forward strand.
CAAAAACATTTCAGAGATCGCATGCATGGTGGCCAAGGAAGAGTAACGCTTAGAAGGCGGGAGCGGTGAAGGCCGTCTCAGTAGGTAGCATCAAGGATGCAAGTGTGGACTGCAGATGACAGGTATCAATACGACTTAAATAGATTTACACAAACGAAAATAACAAAATGTCCATAGAGCATGCATGATGAACAATTCCGACCTACAAGAACCTCGAAGCGAGGCTGCCCTCCTCATTATGGTGCACACAACCATTCAGATTAATTTTAAGCCGGGTATTGAACGTCTAGTACGACCAAACGATTGCAAGATACGAAGTTAACACATACGACTAAGTCGATTTCTTCCACATCAACACCTTGCATAAGGATGAGCATCCTGACACCATGATGATCATGTTCGACGGGAGATGGCCGAGACAAGGATTTTCCTCCTAGTTGTTTGGCTTGCTGACTGGATGGTCAACGGGCCAAAATCAGCTCACGGTGGTCTGGTGGGCAAAATAAATGATATTCATAGTTCAAGATCATATCCTAATCAGTTTTAAACTTCAGGATTGCAAGTTAAACTAGGATATGAGTTTGAGATTGAAATATGCATTTTTCTCTAAAATTATCGTCCGATAACCCTGTAGATGTTCTTATAGATCTACAGGTATGACCTGACATTTTTTCTTAAGATAACCCTGTACATTCTTTTTCCCAATAATGGGTGACCAACCGGGTGATTCATCACAGAGCTGCACGACTACAACTAAGTTCTTTTGGGGATTTATTATACTTACGTACAAGGCACTTGTAAGATGAACTAATATGAATGCAACATCACGATGAACAAATATATACTCCCTCCCTTTCATAACATAGTGCCTATAAATTTGTCTAAAACTCAAACACTACAAACTTTGACCATATATATAAGAAGAAATATGTACATTTAGAATACCAAATGCACATCATTGGATACATCATGAGTTAAGGCATCTCCAACGCCTACCCGCAAACCTCTCGCATGCGTCCGGACCGTGCTGTCCGGACAGCGGAGACCATCCAATACAATCTTGTATCGGTCCATCGCGCGGTATGGACACGATTTCCCCCACAAACCGAAGACAAACGTGGAGGCTTTGCGGAAGTCCGGATCAATCCCACGCCCGCTTCTGACCACTCTGGCCCACCAAAAAACCATTACCCTCCTCTCCTGTGCTTTCCTTCTGATGCACGTGTCGCTTACCGCACCGCATTCATGTCGACCCAGAACACGCAGAGGCCGGCATTGATGTTGTGATGTGACTGGACAAAGGGAGGGCGGCGCTGACCGAGACGATCTCTCAGCAGCCGCCGGTTCAATGCGGACGCAGGTTCCCGAGGAATCAACTTCGGTGGCTGCGCCGCATTCAAGCAGCTCACCAGCCCTTCGCATGGCCTGGCCGCTGCTATATAAGCCGCAGTCTGACGCCGTCCACATTGCATCCTCCTCCTCCTGCTTCCCTCTCCCCTCCCATCTCCCTCCACATCTCCGGCGATGGGCAAGTCCTAGGCGTAGGTGTCGGCAGGCGGTTCCGGGTCGGGATCTGGCGGATCGTGGCGACGCCGCCCTCGAACTTCGGGGGCGTCGTCCTCATCAGCGAGCGACTCCTCGACGAAGGCGGAGATCGTCATCTCCTACGGTGACGAGGAGGACCATCTGCCAACGCCGCAGCAATCCGCACTGGCGGTGCTGGGCCGGTTCTACGCTGCCACCGACGCGGAGTTTGAGGAGCAGATGGAGTTGATGCTCCGTCGCTCCATCATCGACATCAATGGCATGGCACCGCCACTGGGGACGCTCCTCCCCGTGAAGCCGGAGCCGCCATCCCCTCGATGATCTCCGTCGTCACACAGCCGCGACGTCCAAATCGGACGCCATGTGAAGGAAGAGTGGCTCTCGCCACCGCCCAGGCGCGTCAAGGAGTGGCTCTCACCGCCACCCCGACACTTCATCAAGGAGAGCGCCGCTCGCTGCCGCCCCGACGCGTCATCAAGGAGGAGCATTGCGCACCACCGCCCCTGCCCAAGACGCGCGGTCGCACTCTCACTACCTCTGCAGCGGCGAGGCTGGCAACAACTGCTCATCGTCCCAGAGCGCCGTGACAATGCAGGAGTACGCCGACCAGGAGCACTGCCGGCGGGACAGCCGCAACGCCGCGTGCCGGTCCAAGTTCGCGGACTCGGACGTCCCGCCGCCACACATCGCGGCGGACCCGAACCTGGCTTACGCCTGGGCCTTGGACCGCTCTGACGGCCAAGTGTCGTCTCCGCCGCCTCGATGGGGAGATGACCATGTACGGCAAGGAATGGCCTGTCACCGAGATCTGCCAACGACACCTCCTCCAATGATCGCCGCCCTCTCCCCCAGCCCACGTCCTCGGTGGCCACGGGCGCATTGCGCATGTTATAGGAGGAATCGGAGAGGATCATCTGCGATCGTCAGGCGGCCGCTGGGAAGCCTTGCCGCGACGCCGCCACCTTCCGCCACCCAAAGCCCGACGACGATGACTCCGACACCGGATCGGGCGCCGATGATGGAGGAGGAGCTGCCGGCCAGCCCGGCATCCTACGAGGTCACCATCAAGTATAGGATAGTTTAGGGTTTTATTTTATGATTTTTAGTTCACTGGACAAAATATCGTCCGGTTTTATGTACATATTATCTCAGTTTCAGTGAAATCCGCCGTGTTTATATCAAAATCCATCCGGTTTGATCGAATAACGTCATGTTGGTTCGATTTATTGTCAAAATATATGCGGCTACGGTTGGATGGCAGCCTCCTGCATCCGTGTTCACGGATTGGTCTCCCCCGCCCGCAGACGGATGCGGGAAGAATTTTGCGGGTTGCCGTTGAATATGCCCTTATATTTCCATATGCACATGTTTGGTAGTGTAGATATAGACCATTTTCTCTATAAACATGGTCAAAATTGATAAAATTTGACTTTGAGAAAAATCTATATGCAGTACATTTTTGGAATGGAGGGAGTATCAAAGTAATGTACCTTCCATAAAAAAGCAACATCTCGTAACTCTGGTAGTACACAGTACTATAGTAGTTTGTCGTACGTCCTCGCCAATTAATCCCCGTACATGAACGACCAGACAGATAGGACATGTTTGCGCACTAATTATTCGCCAACAAGTTGGCAACCGGCCCATGTGTGATCGTCCCAACTATCCGAACCATGTACTCGACCGGCGTTTCCTGGAGCGCGCCGGGGCTGGTCCCGGAAGCCCGATGGTAGTGGTACGGTGACCCGGTGCCATTGTTTGCGCTTGTCCGCTGCCGCGTCCTCCTAGCTCAGCACGCACGGCCGGTCGCGCACCCCAGCGACAGGCACACGGCACGCATGGTACGCACGTCCGTGAGGCCAGCGCTACGATTCCTCCGGCGGCCGGCCCACCGCCGCCCGGCGCAAAGTTACCGTCGCCTTCTCTCGTACTGGGACACGCATGCATAATCTTGACGCAACAGTCGCACCGTACCCCCCTGGTAAAGGAGCCTGTCGCGCCCATGGATCTCCTTTTCTCATCACAGGTAGCCTAGGCACATCCGTCCATGGACGTCCCACGATCCTCTCGCCCCGTCCCATGTGCGGCGGTAGTGTACCGGCCAGCCCACGCGCCTGACCGCCGGCAGCTCCAAGGGGTAGCCACTGATCGGTACTTGTCTCGGGTCACGTCACCACAACTAGCGCATGTAGTCATGTCCCGGTTCTCCAATGGCCCCTGCTGGCAAGTACCAACGGGCGTTCGACTACGAGGAATTGCACTGTACATATATATACAACCTCCACCTCAAAATGTAAGACGTTTTTAGGGTAGTACATAAATTTAACTGCTCACTTCCCTTATCATTTCCTGTTAATTTTTCTAAAGCACTGCATCGTAGAATAATTGTTCTACGGCATTTTCACTAATATAGAAGGTATAATACAAATGGGAGAAGAGCAAAGAGAAGAAAGGAGAAAACTCTAAGGGCATCTCCAAGAAAGACCTGTAAAACACCGGTATATGTTTGGTTGGATATATTTGTTCATTTTTGTAATTCAATGATGACCTGTATCAGTCCATGAAGCTGTCCGTGCATCTAAATTCCAATATTGTGTAGATAAAAGTTGGGAGATTTGCCCGAGTCCGAACATGCAATTGACCAATCATGGCCCCTCTTTTTTATCTCTCCCCCCATGCACGCCCCCCTCCCCCCCTCTTTTCTCTCTCCTCCCATCCCACAAGTATTCCACCACATGCATGGTGCCCACCTACTTTTCCCCCTCAAAACCGAATACTTCGCAATTAGCGTTGGTTTGCTCTCTCATATTATGTCCGCGGACCATGTTTGGACATAAAAACAGACATATACCGAAGAAATTTACAGGTCGGCGTTGAAGATGCCCTTACTAGGCTAACTAATAAAGAAAGAATAAAAGATTAGCCAATTCCAGTTTTGGGCAACATAATGAAACCGAATTAGAACTATGTGTGTACCCAAGCATGAAAGCAATAATATCACGCTTCTTCCTAATTCTGTGATTAAGCAGGCTTAGATCTTCCTTGGAGTATTTCCATGCTTGAAGTTATATATGGAGTTGCATTTCTCTAGATTTTACCTTTTCTTCGTAACCAAATCTTCCAGCATGGAAGGATAGTGATTTCCATGGCAATGGAGCTGGGCAGCCTCTTCAGAGCAAAGACTGATTTCTTCATTGACTCGTGTTATACTTCATGTCAATATGCACAGTCATACTTTGTACTGAACAAAGTGATATGACTTACTAGTCTATAGTTAATCTTATTTAAATCAACTCTTCTAGATGAAAAAAAGTACATGAATTAGTGCCCTGTAAGCACCGGTGGAGCTACGTGTAGGCAAAAGCATGCCGTGGCCCGCCCTCCTCAAAAGCAAAAAAGGAAATTAGCTATGCCCACTTCACTCCGTGAGGCGTCAGCAGCCTGTATGCGTGACTTTTCCTCAGCTTGCGTTAATATGGACGAGAGACCTGCTGTTTGAAGCCTTAGGCTGCCCATAGTGGGAGTAAGTTCAGCAGTAACATAAGGTCCAACTCAGCAAATTTGTTTACATGGCAATGATTTAATGAGGACAGAAATGGTTTAAGTAACATAGGTAGTTACTCATACTATGAGTAACATCATACATACCAAGACAAGATGAGTCTACAAGATAATAAATAAAGTGTTGTATAACACTACACATATGTTACTCCCCACTATAGAGGCTATAACATAAACTAGTAACATATGCATGTTACTAGTCTAAGTTACTCCCCACTATGAGTAGTTAATTGCCAGCCTATTGCATTCCAGTCCACGAGGCGCGAGCAGACCAGACCAACACTTCACCATCACACATGTATTGTGCACAAAATACTTCCTTTTCTTGTACTGAAAAAATCATTTCTTTCACCTGATTGCTCTTAGTGGCATCATATGCAATTCTCAATACAAGTTTTCTATAGATATTTGAAATTTGTAGTTAGTGATTTGGTAGCACGGATTATTCAGTTTTACGAAGTTTGTAAATTGTAATTTCAATACATTAGTGTATACTACATAACTAACCATGGGTAAGGCCAGTCAACGAAGAATTAGTTTGGTTTTCAAAAGGAATGAGATGGTTCAGAATTGCAACGGTTTTAAGAATTACTGGCCATGGGTTAATTGCTAGTACCATTGAAGGTAGTATGATTTGACGCTTGAAAAATATCGTGTTCTCCTTTAGATTAGCCCGCCATGCTATTTCATTCTAGCTCCACCACTGCTTGTAAGTTCATGATAGAAGATAAGGGTGTGAACTACCTAGTGTAAGTTTGCAAAAAGATCTAAGTTCAGGACAGTGAAAAAGGGTTTGGAGTATGTATTGTAAGGTTCACAGAAAGAACTTGAACTCTTGATCAAAATACTTGCATGCACAAACCATGTAAATTCACGGATGTATTGTTGGTCTATATCATATCTGTGGTATGTATATGTATGTGTGAATCCCTGGCTGGTAATCGAGAAATAGTTTGTCGCATGGACATAGAGCTCTCTACCAGTAGACACTTATGACATGCCACGCGGGGGGGGGGGGGGGGGGGGGGGGGGGGGCTCGTGGATTCAGACTGTCAGATTACGGCAAGATTTTGACACTTGTGTATGTGTTTAGGCTTAATTATTGCATGCGTGCAGCTTTGGCGCATATTTTGGCGGAGATCGCATGCCCCACACACCCCACCTTCCATGCTTTTATCTTTTGACTTCTAAATTTGAATCTATTATATCTTTTGAGCCGAAAGTCTAATTTTTATTTCGTTTGCATATTCATGTTCCTTGTGACGGGGCTTTGAAACAAGAGCTCTCTTGAATATGTTTTGACAAGTTTATAAAACTTCACCCAGTTTCAACTACTAAAACTTGATAGATCGAATGATAAATTCACCAGTTTTGAAAACTTAAACTTCAACTCTAAACCCTAACCCCCAACCCATAAACCATAAAACCTAATCCCTAACCCTAAACCCTAAGCCCTAAGTGCTAAACCCTAAAAGAAAATGAAACTTGGTACAAACTTAATACTACAACATTCAAGTTTAATATTTGAAACTTAGTAAAAAAAAATGGCAAACTGTATTCAAGAGTGGTCTTGTTCGAAAATTCTCATCACAACAAACACAAATATGCAAACTCAACTTAATTTGGACTTTTAGTTCAAATTTGGAAATGAAATGAAATAGTATGGGAGGTGATGTGGGTGAAGCATGCTACTCTGCCAAAAGCATGCATGCATGGACTCCCCCTCCCCCCAACACACACACACACACAGAGAGAGAGAGAGAGACAGAGAGAGAGAGAGAGAGAGAGAGAGAGAGAGTAATCAAGGGCTTAATCCATGCTGGGAGAGCAAATGTGTGGTTGCATGCATGCTGCACCCGCCTGTGTGTGCCCCTACAAATTTCTCTATTTTCTAAAGGATGTGCTAAATTGTGCGCTCTCTATTGACACCATTGGCCAGATTCAACCCTGAAACCTACAATGTTAATGTTATACTATTAGGTAAGACACACATTGATGAACTAATTTTGGTTCAAACATAAATCGTGGAATACATGGGCGCCTTATACTTCTGAATGGAAGGACAATCACCAATAAACCACAGACGGTGAGTAAAAATATATGGCAATGAATGTTGACTTTGATTCTTGTTCAAATTCTAAAAGGAGACCACAGATGGTGGCTTTATATGGACTTTGATAGGTGTTCAAATTCTAAAAGAGGACCTCTACTGGCTTATGAAAAACATATGTGTAGGTCCATCATTTAATGATTCATTGGAGCTTAAGAAAATGATAGTAGACATTGTCAAGTGACAACATATTCGAGTGGTAGAGTGATAGATATGCTTGCTTGGCATGCCACATGCATTTCCTCATACATCAAATTTTTGTGTCACATATACAGACAATTAACGTACTATATAAAATGACTATATTCTTACAACTGTGGAAGCCGCTAAGTAAGATGCCGGAGGCCTCAACACTTGTGGCGATGTGTAACAAGCTTCGTCGTCATGCAAAGGCTCTCAGGGAGGAGAGCAATCATCATGGAGAATGATCAATTGAGCTATGTTGTATGTTTGTCGTGTGTGTCAGCTATTGGGCCTTTGACCCGGATGGGTCTGTGTCGAACCTTATTTATGTTTTCATTGGTCTGATGAACCTGTGTTTTAAACGCTAAAAAGGGTTCAGTTCACTAAAGCCGGACAAGCACTTGTTTTCTAAAAACATATACACACGCGTGAGCCTACTCGATATATAAAACCGATGTGGATTGTGTACATCAATCAATTCATTGACAAACCGGTGCAGTGCAATTCCAATGTGTTTTGGATTTATGTCGTACCTAAGATCATTTTTTCATCTGCATTGTTGACTCAATGGTAGAGTAACCGGCTTTTAAATACGACAATTTGATATCTTTGTTTTGTTTTTGGCTTTTGCCAATTAGATCTTGTCGTGTGCTTTGCCTATATGCGCTTGTGTACCTGTGAAAATTCTGACTATATATGTGTGTTTTCACCAAGTAATTGTGTTGGCTACTGTTATTTATTTATTTATTAAATAGGGCTAGTGTTCATTTTGGCATATACAGCATGTATAGCAAAATCAAGCATGAACAGATATGAACCATGGACCAGCGCTCTTGTACTACTTTGATCTTAGAATATGATGTCAACATGAAGAACCCACTTACTGTCGTTTAGCAGCTCAATTATGAGATCTCAAGAGCATTTTGGTTGGAGAAACCGACGTAGCAAATAAGCAACTGACCGGTTTATCCATGTCACCTTTTGACAATTTCAGCTAACTGTGTTTTGCTTCGACGTTTTATGACTCATGTGTGAAATAGGAGTATATTACTACAAGCAGAGCAAATCCCATTCTTTTCCACAATAAATTGACTCGCATAGATATCTTCGTGCTGAATCTTGCTGATCTGATTTGTTGTCAAAAAGTAACATAGCGCATGGATCTTTCATCGATCACAGTATCCAACAGATAACAGATTGCCCACCAACTCTTCCCTCTTTTGCTCTTCTCAACGGCTAACTTCCCCAATTCATAATATACTACTCCTACATATAAACTACAGCCAAAAGACACCACTAAAGAAAAGGAAAATTGGATCCATATGGACGTCCGCGTCCATCTTAGTTTATCCACCGCCAAATATTTTTATGTCTACTGTTACAAAAGCTACAATGCATTAGTCTCCCGGTGATGTGCGATCCACTCGGCGCTTTTTATAGAAAAAAAAAGAAAAAAAAGGTACGTGGCGCCTGCTTGCTCTCATAGTAAAACGAGCAATAAGCCAAGCGAATCAACGAGCGGACTTTATGTGCGAAAATGACCGTACGTAGCTAGCTAGAACATAATATCGAATCTGACGTAACTGGCGAGTACTATCTAGGTAGCAGCTATAATATCGCAGTCCAGCGCCCAGTGATACCACTATTATGGCACACGCATATATACCAGATAGAGGACGATGCCCCGCCATGTATCCACATCCACTGCCGTACTCCGGATTAATTAGGTTTAGTAACTGGTATAGTACTGGAGCACGTACCAACCAGCTCACCGGTCATCATGTCTTAAGCCAATGCAAAATACTCACTAGGGATCGTGGTAGCTCCACAGGCTCTCCCCGGCCCCCGGCGGGTCGGGCCACTCGTCGGAGGCGGTGGGGCTCAGCCTCGGCGGGCTCATCATCATACCCGCCGCCATGTTGCGCAGCATCTGCGGCATCTCGAAGATCGCCTCCTCGTCCATGAAGTCCTCATTGCCCATCTGATGCTGCGGCGTGCGGTCATCGGCGGCGCCTCCGCTTGTTATTGTGCCGTGATGTCTCTGCTCCTCCGCTGTCGCGGCAGTCGAAGCACTGCCATCAGGCGTCTCGCCGCCGTGCGGCCTGTAAAGCTGGGCGGCCGCCGCGGCTGCGGCTGCGGCCGCACGTATGTCCTCCGGCGAGGCAGACGCGGGGACCGGGCGCGAGGCGGTGGCGCCGGGGAAATTGAGCACGGCGTCGGAGCCGCGCAGCGCGCGGGCGGCCACGTCATAGGCCGCGGCAGCCATCTCGGCCGTCGGGTAAGTTCCGAGCCATATGCGGCGCGCCTTGCGCGGCTCGCGGATCTCCGAGACCCACTTGCCGTTTCTGCACCGGATGCCGCGGTAGAAGGGGTGCTTCCCAGTGGACCGCGGCGACGGCTCCCCGGAGCTCGTCGCCGCCAACGCCGTCGTTGTCCCCACCGTCTCGCCTAGGTGAACCGGCGGGGAATGGGGCGAGGCAGGAGCACCCGGGGAAAGCTCGGTCGCCGGTTCAGCAGCAGCTTGCACTTGCAGCTGAGGAGTAGCAGCACCGGCAGCAGACGAGGAGGCTCCAGAAGGCTGCTCAGCCATGTACCATTAGGGCACGCCCCTCTATATATTCACACACACCTACACACACATGCCAGAGCTGCAGTGCGCCTATGAACCTAGCAAATCTATGGTGCGCGCAGGTGTATGCCGGGTGGGTAAGCCGTTAAGTACTCGTCGTCTCGAGGTGTGTGTGCGCGCGCGCTGTGGGCAGCAGTGGAGTACTGGCAGTCTGAAAGAGGAGAGCTAAGGTAGGTAGAGGTGTCAAGAAGCGCACGAGGAGAACTAGAAGCGTGAGATCCGGCATGAGGCCAGGAGGCTGGGAGGTATATATGGGTTGGTAAAGAAGCGGGGGAGAAGCGTGAGGTCCGCCATGGTGAAAAGCTGATCTCTCCATCGGAGAAGAGAGGAGAGGAGCGCGGCGCCGCGCGCATGCAGGTGCGGTGAGGAGGCAGCTAGCCAGACCGCGTTGTTTGAGCGGGAGAGTGTGTGTATGGCTTGCGATGAGCTGGCGCCTGAGGAGACTCCACCTAACTAATTAAGCACGCTGCCAGTATTAGTAGCAGCTGATCGGGATCGAGTTTACTACCCCCTTGCCGGTGCTCCCTGCTTCGTCTTACCTTCGCGGGGCCGAAACGAGCAGAGATGGCGACGTCGCTGTCCTAATTGATGGCCCGGCTTTTGTGGGGCTTAATTGGGAAATTAAGATCGGACCGCTCAGTGTGATTGCTGATAATTTCTCTAGGGGCTAGCGAAAGATACGGCCAGCGGGGCAGCTCTCCGTGACTGTGACTGACAGGTGGTGGCCTCCGGATGCCTGCCAGGTGGGGGCTTTTGGTTAGCTCGCTTTTCTTGTCTGCCTTTTTGGCCCTTTGGCCGCTAGCTCCTCGCAAACACGTCGTGTCCGCAGCTAAGCTACGTACTCCTGCTACGTTTCGGCACGGCATATATCGGCGCCCTGTGGGCTGTGGCCATTTCAGACCGGGAGTTGACGAATATCCTGCCGATTGTGTTGGACTAGACGGGGCGACACATGCATGCACCTGGGGTTGGTGCAGTGCGCACATAGTTTTTCTTTCTTTCTGTACAAATCGAGCTATATATTCTGTAAAGTGATAACTAAATCAGCAGTCCATCCATATTATATGCATCGAACTCTTTTTTTTAGGGCTATGCATCCAACTTTAGTTGAACCCTTTTTCGGTTGAATAAATATTTCGATCGGTGCTTGTACGGTTTCCCAAATTAGAAGTCAAATAAAATACTCTGTTCGCAAATAACAATGCTATAAAGCTACTATCATATGCAATCTATAAGCTAGAGATCCATGCTCTGTTCGCCTGCCGAAAGCAAGGGTGTATGTCAATGGGGAAGTGTACCATCCAATAGGCAGCATATGATGCTCATGTATGTGAGCCACTTCGATTTTACTGTTTTCAAAAACAATAATAGACAACATATGCACGTTTTGAAATAAAAATTGACCATGTCTTCGGTTTGAAATGAGATAGATACACGACCAGTCAGAACTCTCATGAGATGAGCGCTTTGGTCGGACGCCGAGTTTCTATAATTCCGCAAAAAAAGGACGCGGAGTTTCTATGCTCAAGCAGACATGTGCTCATTATCTGGCGGCCAGGCATGGCATCGTAATGTGCTGCACTAAAATTCATTGACAGTCCTTTGTGCATTCATAATAGAGGAAATTTACATATAGGTAGACAGTGACTCAGGTGCGTGGGCCAGGTTTGTGACGGAGGCGCTAGCGCTGTCGATGGTTAGAAGCCAATCTGTGGCTCATGAGGTCATGTCTTTGCCGATCCGTTGATCGGAAACATGCTTTTCGTTCACTACAGGTATGGGTTGTCTCCTACCTCGGGCGCCTGGATCTTTCCATTGGTGATAACGGTGACCTCGACGGTGCACCTCCTATACGAGCAAGATGGAGTTCTTCATGCAATCCATTAAGAGGTGCAAACTTGAGCTATTATTTTAGTGGTGCATTAGATTTTCTTTTCTTTTTTGCGAATAAGACTCTTCCATTACTTTACCAAGTCATTACAAGCATGCTTACATATAGCTTCAATTTTAGTAGGGCAAATAGTCACCACACCGCTGTCTTAGGGAGTGATCGACCCATCTGGCCGAGGGTGTGGCTGGCACTCTTGTGCTCACGCATGATGGCCCTTATCTCATGTTGCCGAGTTTGAAATAGATATTTAATGTCGCTCATGTTAAGAAACGTAGTAAAATACAAAAACAAAAATCACGCCTACGCATACTCAAGATCAATATAAAGATGCATAACGGGTTAGAATCACGATCGTTGTCGGCACCGAGTTGCAGCAGAAGAAGTATGTGTTAGTGTAAATCGTACTTGGAGTCCTTCAAACTGTCGATGAACGATCCCGCAAACCGCCCACGAACAGTCCTCGAACCGAAGACCGAAAGCACGACCTCTCTACTTGGTTGCAAGCATGCAACATTCATGACCCGGCAGCGCTTCGCCGTCCAGAGCTAATCGTCACTAGAGAATTAGAGGGAGGAGATTAGAACCACATTGGGCTTATAATTATGAGGATTCAATGAACTAGACCAAGCTCTAATTAGTCAACTAGGACCAACTAGATTCACACGTGAAGGATTCCCGCCGTAGGGTCTTGCAATACGTTCATGATTCGTTTATAGTGGGTTGCTAGAGGGACAGAAGTTTAAACCATAGTAAGGGGGTTGTTGTGTATGGGATAAAGGGGACTTGATACTTTAATGCTATGGTTGGCTTTTACCTTAATAATCTTGAGTAGTTGCGGATGCTTGCTAGAGTTCCAATCCTAAGTGCATATGACCCAAGTAGAGAAAGTATGTTAGTTCATGCCTCCCCCTCATATAAAATTGCAATAATTATTACCGATCTTATTAACAATTCCGTAGGACAATTCCGCACACCAACCCATCATTATTACACACTCGCTATTTATAATATATAGTAATTGTTGGGGAACGCAGTAATTTCAAAAAAATGCCTACGCACACGCAAGATCTATCTAGGTGATGCATAACAACGAGAGGGGAAGAGTGTTGTCCACGTACCCTCGTAGACCGTAAGCCGAAGCGTTATGACAACGCAGTTGATGTAGTCGAACGTCTTCACGATCCGACCGATCCTAGCACCGAAGATACGACATCTCTATGATCTGCACACGTTCAGCTCGGTGGCGTCCCACGAACTCTAGATCCAGCTGAGTGTCGAGGGAGAGTTTCGTCAACACGACGGCATGATGACGGCGATGATGAAGCTACCGGAACAGGGCTTCGCCTAAGCGCCGCTACGATATGACTGAGGGAGTCCTGAACTAAGGGGTCCTTGGACGTCCGGCCTGTTATCCATAGGCCAAACTGATGGGCTGTGAAGACATGAAGACCGAAGACTGCACCGTGTCCGGATTGGACTCTACTTGGCGTGGAAGGCAAGCTTGGCGACCGAAGATTCCTTCTTATGTAACCGACTCCATGTAAACCCTAGATCCCCTTGGTATCTATATAAACCGAAGGGGATAGTCCGTAAAGGACAACACATATACTCATTACCATATTCATAGGCTAGACTTCTAGGGTTTAGCCATTATGATGTCGTGGTAGATTAACTCTTGTAACACTCATATTCATCAAGATCAATCAAGCAGGAAGTAGGGTATTACCTCCATAGAGAGGGCCTGAACCTGGGTAAACATCGTGTCCCCTGTCTCCTGTTACCATCGATCCTAGACGCACAGTTCGGGACCCCCTACCCGAGATCCGCCGGTTTTGACACCGACATTGGTGCTTTCATTGAGAGTTCCACTGTGCCGTCGACAAGAGGCTCGATGGCTCCTTCAATCGTCAATAATGACGTTGTCCAAAGAGGAACCTTCCTCCTCGGACAGATCTCCGTATTCGGCGGCTTCGTACTGCGGGCCTACTCGGTTGGCCATCTGGAGCAGATCGACAGCTACGCCCCTGGCCATCAGGTCGTATTTGGAAGCTTGAACTACGTCGCGGATATCCGCGAAGACTTGATCTTCAAGGGATTTGAGCCTGCGGCGATCGCTCCCCTTCATCTCGATGAACGTGACTTAAATCTATCATCGGATCACACCGAGGAGATGGTTCCTACTGCTGCAACGACCTTAGAGCCAAAGTAGATCGAGCCATCTAAGGCCTCAGAGTCCGCGGAGTTGGAGCCGCACATGGACTCGACGCCCTGCATCAGTCGCTTTAACGGAACTTCAGATTCGTCTCCGGTTGTAAGTTCCGAACAGTGTACGTCCGCGGACACCGAGCTAGATCGGTTATCGATCTTCGAGTTTATCGCCGTTGACTTCTTCCAGCACTCGCCTTTGGGCGACGTACTAAAATCTTTTAAAAATCTGTCCTTGGAGAAGGACTCTCAGCCGAACTATGTCCGGTTCGAGCTAGAAATGGACGATGAGGAATTTTGCTTTCCACCAACCACCCACCTCATAGACACCGTCGATGACTTAACCGACGTGCTTGACTATGGCTCCAAAGACATCGACGGTATGGACGAGATGCCGACAAGGAGCAAGGCCAAGACCCGCCATTCACTAGATGATCGACGGCCACCTCTTCATACAACGTGTACATGGTTAATACACCTAAAGGATCTGGCGACGACAAAGAAGAGCCGGATACGAACAAAACCTCCGAGACACAGCCCAAGCGTCGGCGGCCCAAACGCCGCCCTAACCCCGTCGTTCAAAGGACAACAACACTGGCACCGGAGAAAATAGTACTCCGGGCGACGCCGAAAACAGTGAAGACCCCGCGGGGGCTACATCGGAACAGGAACACGACAGCAGGCAAGACAACACCGACGAACATGCCATACAAGATGACCCGGAGGATGATAGTTACCATCCACCCTCCGAGGAGGAAACAAGCCTCGACAACGAAGACTTCATCGTGCCTGAGGATCCTCTCGAGCAGGAGCGCTTCAAGCTTCAGCTCATAGCCACCGCAAGGAGCCTGAAAAAGAAACAACAACAACAACAGCTTCAAGCTGAACAGGACCTGCTCGTCGACAGATGGACTGATGTCTGAAGGAAATATGCCCTAGAGGCAATAATAAAGTTATTATTTATTTCCTTATATCATGATAAATGTTTATTACTCATGCTAGAATTGTATTAACCGGAAACATAATACATGTGTGAATACATAGACAAACAGAGTGTCATTAGTATGCCTCTACTTGACTAGCTTGTTGATCAAAGATGGTTAAGTTTCCTAACCATTGACATGGGTTGTCATTTGATTAACGGGATCACATCATTAGGAGAATGATGTGATTGACTTGACCCATTCTGCTAGCTTAACACTTGATCGTTTAGTTTGTTGCTATTGCTTTCTTCATCACTTATACATGTTCATATGACTATGAGATTATGCAACTCCCGTTTACCGGAGGAACACTTTGTGTGCTACCAAATGTCACAACGTAACTGGGTGATTATAAAGGTGCTCTACATGTGTCTCCGAAGGTACTTGTTGGGTTGGCGTATTTCGAGATTAGGATTTGTCACTCCGATTGTCGAAGAGGTGTCTCTGGTCCCACTCGGTAATGCACATCACTATAAGCCTTGCAAGCATTGCAACTAATGAGTTTATTGCGGGATGATGTATTACGGAACGAGTAAAGAGACTTGCCGGTAATGAGATCGAACTAGGTATTGAGATACCGACGATCGAATCTCGGGCAAGTAACATACCGATGACAAAGGGAACAATGTATGTTGTTATGCGGTTTGACCGATAAAGATCTTCGTAGAATATGTAGGAGCCAATATGAGCATCCAGGTTCTGCTATTGGTTATTGACCGGAGACGTGTCTCGGTCATGTCTACATAGTTCTCGAACCCATAGGGTTCGCACGCTTAAAGTTCGATGACGGTTATATTATGAGTTTATGTGTTTTGATGTACCGAAGGAGTTCGGAGTCCCGGATGAGATCGGGGACATGACGAGGAGTCTCGAAATGGTCGAGACATAAAGATCGATATATTGGACGACTATATTCGGACATCGGAAAGGTTCCGAGTGATTCAGGTATTTTCGGGAGTACCGGGGAGTTACGGAAATTCATATTGTTCCTTAATGGGCCATACGGGAAAGGAGAGAAAGGCCTCAAAGGGTGGCCGCACCCCTCCCCATGGGCTGGTCCGAATTGGACTAGGGAGGGGGGCACCCCCTTCCTTCCTTCTCCTTTTCCCTTCCCTTTCCTTCCCTCCTACTCCTAATACTTGGAAGGGCTCCTAGTTCTACTAGAAAAGGGGGAATCCTACTCCCGGTGGGAGTAGGACTCCCCTAGGGCGCGCCATAGAGAGGGCCGGCGCTCCCCCTCCTCCACTCCTTTATATACGGGGGCAGGGGGCACCCCAAAGACACAACAATTGATCTCTTGATCTCTTAGCCATGTGTGGTGCCCCCCTCCACCATAATCCACCTTGATCATATTGTAGCGGTGCTTAGGCGAAGCCCTGCGTCGGTAGAACATCATCATCGTCACCATGCCGTCGTGCTGATGAAACTCTCACTCAATACTCGGCTGGATCGGAGTTCGAGGGACGTCATCGAGTTGAACGTGTGCAGAACTCGGAGGTGCCGTGCGTTCAGTACTTGATCGGTTGGATCGTGAAGGCGTACGACTACATCAACCGCGTTGTGCTAACGCTTCCGCTTTTGGTCTACGAGGGTACGTGGACACACTCTCCCCTCTCGTTGCTACGCATCACCATGATCTTGTGTGGGCGTAGGAATTTTTTTGAAATTACTACGTTCCCCAACAGTGGTATCAGAGCTAGGTTTTATGCGTTGATGTAATATGCACGAGTAGAACACAAGTGAGATGTGGGCGATATAAGTCATACTGCTTACCAGCATGTCACACTTTGGTTCGGCGGTATTGTTGGATGAAGCAGCCCAGACCGACATTACACGTACGCTTACGCGAGATTGGTTTTACCGCCGTGCTATGCAGACAGGTGACTAGCGGGTGTCAGTTTCTCCAACTTTAGTTGAACCGAGTGTGGCTACGCCCGGTCCTTGAGAAGGTTAAAACAGCACCAACTTGACAAACTATCGTTGTGGTTTTGATGCGTAGGTAAGAACGGTTCTTGCTAAGCCCGTAGCAGCCACGTAAAACTTGCAACAACAAAGTAGAGGACGTCTAACTTGTTTTTGCAGGGCATGTTGTGATGTGATATGGTCAAGACGTGATGAGATATAAGTTGTTGTATAAGATGATCATGTTTTGTTGAAGTTATCGGCAACTGGCAGAAGCCTTATGGTTGCCTCTTTATTGCATAAGATGCAAGCGCCAAATAATTGCTTTACTTTATCGCTATGCGATAGCAATAGTTGCAAGAGCAATAGTTGTCAAGACGACCATGTGACGACACATTTATATAGATCAAGACGATGGAGATCATGGTGTCATGCCGGTGACGACGGAGATCATGACGATGCTTTGGAGATGGAGATCAAAGGCACAAGATGATGATGGCCATATCATGTCACATATTTTGATTGTATGTGATGTTTATCTTTTATACATCTTATTTTGCTTAGTTTGACGGTAGCATTATAAGATGATCTCTCACTAAATTATCAAGGTATAAGTGTTCTCCCTGAGTATGCACCGTTGCGAAAGTTCTTCGTGCTGAGACACCACGTGATGATCGGGTGTGATAGGCTCTACGTTCAAATACAACGGGTGCAAAACAGTTGCACACGCGGAATACTCAGGTTAAACTTGACGAGCCTAGCATATAACAGATATGGCCTCGGAACACAGAGACCGAAAGGTCGAGCGTGAATCATATAGTATATATGATTGTTGGGGAACGTAGCAGAATTTAAAATTTTCTACGCATCACCAAGATCAATCTATGGAGTCTTCTAGCAACGGGAGGAAAGGAGTGCATCTACATACCCTTGTAGATCGCGAGCGGAAGCGTTCAAGAGAACGGGGTTGATGGAGTCGTACTCGTCATGATCCAAATCACCGATGACCGAGCGTCGAACGGACGGCACCTCCACGTCCAACACACGTACGGTTGGGAAGACGTCTCCTCCTTCTTGATCCAGCAAGGGGAAATGAGAGGTTGATGGAGATCCAGCGGCACGACGGCGTGGTGGTGGAAGCAGCGGGATCTCGGCAGGGCTTCGCCAAGATCAGCGAGAGGGAGAGGTGTTACGGGGGGAAGAGGGAGGCGCCAGGGGCTTGGGTGCGCAGCCCTCCCCCCCTCTTTATATAGGGGTCCAGGGGGGGCGCCGGCCCCTCTAGATCCCATCTATATGGGGGGCAGCGGCCAAGGGGGGTGGCTTGCCCCCCAAGCCAAGTGGGGCGCCCCGCACCCCTAGGGTTTCCAACCCTAGGTGCAGAGGGAGGCCCAAGGGGGGGGCGCACCAGCCCATCAGGGGCTGGTTCTCCTCCCACTTCAGCCCATGGGGCCCTCCGGGATAGGTGGCCCCACCCAGTGGACCCCCGGGACCCTTCCGGTGGTCCCGGTACAATACCGGTGACCCCCGAAACTTTCCCGGTGGCCGAAACTGGACTTCCTATATACAATTCTTCACCTCCGGACCATTCCGGAACTCCTCGTGACGTCCGGGATCTCATCCGGGACTCCGAACAACTTTCGGGTTACTGCATACTAATATCTCAACAACCCTAACGTCACCGAACCTTAAGTGTGTAGACCCTACGGGTTCGGGAGACACGCATACATGACCGAGACGACTCTTCGGTCAATAACCAACAGCGGGGTCTGGATACCCATGTTGGCTCCCACATGCTCCTCGACGATCTCATCGGATGAACCACGATGTCGAGGATTCAATCAATCCTGTATACAATTCCCTTTGTCAATCGGTACGTTACTTGCCCGAGACTCGATCGTCGGTATCCCAATACCTCGTTCAATCTCGTTACCGGCAAGTCACTTTACTCGTACCGTAATGCATGATCCCGTGATCAACCACTTGGTCACATTGAGCTCATTATGATGATGCATTACCGAGTGGGCCCAGAGATACCTCTCCATCATACAGAGTGACAAATCCCAGTCTCGATTCGTGCCAACCCAACAGACACTTTCGGAGATACCCGTAGTGCACCTTTATAGTCACCCAGTTACGTTGTGACGTTTGGCACGCCCAAAGCACACGGTATCCGGGAGTTGCACAATCTCATGGTCTAAGGAAATGATACTTGACATTCGGAAAAGCTCTAGCAAACGAACTACACGATCTTGTGCTATGCTTAGGATTGGGTCTTGTCCATCACATCATTCTCCTAATGATGTGATCCCGTTATCAATGACATCTAATGTCCATAGTCAGGAAACCATGACTATCTTTTGATCAACGAGCTAGTCAACTAGAGGCTCACTAGGGACGTGTTGTGGTCTATGTATTCACACATGTATTACGATTTCCGGACAACACAATTATAGCATGAACAATAGACAATTATCATGAACAAGGAAATATAATAATAACCATTTTATTATTGCCTCTAGGGCATATTTCCAATAGTCTCCCACTTGCACTAGAGTCAATAATCTAGTTACATTATGATGAATCGAACACCCATAGAGCTCTGGTGTTGATCATGTTTTGCTCTAGGGAGAGGTTTAGTCAACGGATCTGCTACATTCAGGTCCGTATGTACTTTACAAATATCTATGTCTCCATTTTGAACACTTTCATGAATGGAGTTGAAGCGACACTTGATATGCCTGGTCTTCCTGTGAAACCTGGGCTCCTTGGCAAGGGCAATAGCTCCAGTGTTGTCACAGAAGAGAGTCATTGGGCCCGACGCATTGGGAATGACTCCTAGGTCGGTAATGAACTCCTTCACCCAGATTGCTTCTTGTGCTGCCTCGGAGGCTGCCATGTACTCCGCTTCACATGTAGATCCCGCCACAACGCTTTGCTTGCAACTGCACCAGCTTACTGCCCCACCATTCAAAATATACACGTATCCGGTTTGTGACATAGAGTCATCCAGATCTGTGTCGAAGCTAGCATCGACATAACCCTTTATGACGAGCTCTTCGTCACCTCCATAAACGAGAAACATATCCTTAGTCCTCTTCAGGTACTTCAGGATATTCTTGACCGTTGTCCAGTGTTCCATGCCGGGATTACTTTGGTACCTTCCTACCAAACTTACGGCAAGGTTTACATCAGGTCTGGTACACAACATGTCATACATAATAGACCCTATGGCCGAGGCATAGGGGACGACACTCATCTTTTCTCTATCTTCTGCCGTGGTCGGGCATTGAGCCGTGCTCAATTGCACACCTTGCAATACAGGCAAGAACCCCTTCTTGGACTGATACATATTGAACTTCTTCAATATCTTGTCAAGGTACGTACTTTGTGAAAGACCAATGAGGCGTCTCGATCTATCTCTATAGATTTTGATGCCTAATATATAAGCAGCTTCTCCAAGGTCCTCAATTGAAAAACACTTGTTCAAGTAGGCCTTTATGCTTTCCAAGAATTCTATATCATTTCCCATCAACAGTATGTCATCCACATGTAATATGAGAAATGCTACGGAGCTCCCACTCACTTTCTTGTAAACACAGGCTTCTCCATAAGTCTGTGTAAACCCAAACGCTTTGATCATCTCATCAAATCGAATGTTCGAACTCCAAGATGCTTGCACCAGCCCATAGATTGAGCGTTGGAGCTTGCACACCTTGTTAGCATTCTTAGGATCGACAAAACCTTCCGGCTGCATCATATACAATTCTTCCTTAAGAAAGCCGTTAAGGAATGCCGTTTTGACGTCCATTTGCCATATATCATAATCATAGAATGCGGCAATTGCTAACATGATTCGGACGGACTTCAGCTTCGCTACGGGTGAGAAAGTCTCATCGTAGTCAACCCCTTGAACTTGTCGATAACCCTTAGCGACGAGTCGAGCCTTGTAGATGATCACATTACCATCTGTGTCTGTCTTCTTTTTGAAGATCCATTTATTTTCTATGGCTCGCCGATCATCGGGCAAGTCAGTCAAAGTCCATACTTCATTTTCATACATGGATCCTATCTCGGATTTCATGGCTTCTAGCCATTTGTCAGAATCTGGGCCCGCCATCGCTTCCTCATAGTTCGAAGGTTCACCGTTGTCTAACAACATGATTTCCAAGACAGGGTTGCCGTACCACTCTGGTGCGGAACGTGTCCTTGTGGACCTACGAAGTTCAGTAGCTCCTTGATCTGAAGTTTCATGATCATCATCATTAACTTCCTCTCTAGTCGGTGCAGGCACCTCAGGAACATTTTCTTGAGCTGCGCCACTCTCCGATTCAAGAGGCAATACTTCATCAATTTCTACTTTCCTCCCACATACTTCTTTCGAGAGAAACTCTTTCTCTAGAAAGGATCCATTCTTGGCAACAAAGATCTTGCCTTCGGATCTGAGGTAGAAGGTATACCCAATAGTTTCTTTAGGGTATCCTATGAAGACACATTTTTCTGATTTGGGTTCGAGCTTTTCAGGTTAAAGTTTCTTGACATAAGCATCGCATCCCCAAACTTTTAGAAACGACAGCTTAGGTTTCTTCCCAAACCATAATTCATACAGTGTTGTCTCAACGGATTTAGACGGTGCCCTATTTAAAGTGAATGTAGCTGTCTCTAGAGCGTATCCCCAAAATGATAGCGGTAAATCAATGAGTGACATCATAGGTTGCACCATATCCAATAGAGTGCTATTACGACGTTTGGACACACCATTACGCTGAGGTGTTCCAGGCGGCGTGAGTTGTGAAACTATTCCACATTTCCTTAAGTGCGTGCCAAATTCGTGACTCAAGTATTCTCCCCCACGATCTGATTGCATGAACTTGATTTTCCTGTCACGTTGATTCTCAACCTCACTCTGAAATTCCTTGAACTTTTCAAAGGTCTCAGACTTGTGTTTCATTAAGTAGACATACCCATATCTACTCAAGTCATCAGTGAGGGTGATAACATAACGATAGCCACCGCGAGCCTCAACACTCATTGGACCGCACACATTAGTATGCATGATTTCCAATAAGTTGGTTGCTCGCTCCATTGTTCCCGAGAACGGAGTCTTGGTCATTTTACCCATGAGGCATGGTTCGCACGTGTCAAATGATTCATAATCAAGAGACTCCAAAAGTCCATCCACATGGAGTTTCTTCATGCATTTGATACCAATGTGACCAAGGCGGCAGTGCCACAAGTATGTGGGACTATCATTATCAACCTTACATCTTTTGGTATTCACACTATGAATATGTGTAACATTACGCTTGAAATTCATTAAGAATAAACCATTCACCAGCAGGGCATGACCATAAAACATATCTCTCATATAAATAGAACAACCATTATTCTCGGATTTAAATGAGTAGCCATCTCGAATTAAACGAGATCCTGATACAATGATCATGCTCAAAGCTGGCACTAAATAACAATTATTGAGGTTTAAAACTAACCCCGTAGGTAAATGTAGAGGTAGCGTGCCAACGGCGATCACATCGACCTTGGAACCATTCCCGACGCGCATCATCACCTCGTCCTTCGCCAGTCTCCGCTTATTCCGCAGCTCCTGCTTTGAGTTACAAATGTGAGAAACCGCACCGGTATCAAATACCCAGGAGCTACTACGAGTACTGGTAAGGTACACATCAATTACATGTATATCACATATACCTTTAGTGTTGCCGGCCTTCTTGTCCGCTAAGTATTTGGGGCAGTTCCGCTTCCAGTGACCACTTCCCTTGCAATAAAAACACTCAGTCTCGGGCTTGGGTCCATTCTTTGGCTTCTTCCCGGCAGCTTGCTTACCGGGCGCGGCAACCCCCTTGCCGTCCTTCTTGAAGTTCTTCTTACCCTTGCCTTTCTTAAACTTAGTGGTTTTATTCACCATCAACACTTGATGTTCCTTTTTGATCTCCACCTCCGCTGATTTCAGCATTGAATATACCTCGGGAATGGTCTTTTCCATCCCCTGCATATTGAAGTTCATCACAAAGCTCTTGTAGCTCGGTGGAAGCGACTGAAGGATTCTGTCAATGACCGCGTCATCCGGGAGATTAACTCCCAGCTGAGTCAAGCGGTTGTGCAACCCAGACATTTTGAGTATGTGCTCACTGACAGAACTATTTTCCTCCATCTTACAACTGAAGAACTTGTCGGAGACTTCATATCTCTCGACCCGGGCATGAGCTTGGAAAACCATTTTCAGCTCTTCGAACATCTCATATGCTCCGTGTTGCTCAAAACGCTTTTGGAGCCCCGATTCTAAGCTGTAAAGCATGCTGCACTGAACGAGGGAGTAATCATCAGCACGCTGCTGCCAAGCGTTCATAACGTCTTGGTTCTCTGGGATGGGTGCGTCACCTAGCGGTGCTTCTAGGACATAATCTTTCTTGGCAGCTACGAGGATGATCCTCAGGTTCCGGACCCAGTCTGTATAGTTGCTGCCATCATCTTTCGGCTTGGTTTTCTCTAAGAACGCGTTGAAGTTGAGGGCAACATTAGCGTGGGCCATTTGATCTACAAGACATATTGTAAAGATTTTAGACTAAGTTCATGATAATTAAGTTCATCTAATCAAATTATTCAATGAACTCCCACTCAGATAGACATCCCTCTAGTCATCTAAGTGAAACATGATCCGAGTCAACTAGGCCGTGTCCGATCATCACGTGAGACGGACTAGTCAACATCGGTGAACATCTTCATGTTGATCGTATCTTCTATACGACTCATGCTCGACCTTTCGGTCTTCCGTATTCTGAGGCCATGTCTGTACATGCTAGGCTCGTCATGTCAACCTAAGTGTAATGCGTGTGTAAATCTGGCTTACACCCGTTGTATTCGAACGTTAGAATCTATCACACCCGATCATCACGTGGTGCTTCGAAACAACGAACCTTCGCAATGGTGCACAGTTAGGGGGAACACTTTCTTGAAATTATGTGAGGGATCATCTTATTTAAGCTACAGTCGTTCTAAGCAAATAAGATGTAAAAACATGATAAACATCACATGCAATCAAATAGTGACATGATATGGCCAATATCATTTGCTCCTTTTGATCTCCATCTTCGGGGCGCCATGATCATCGTCACCGGCATGACACCATGATCTCCATCATCGTGTCTTCATGAATTTTTCTCGTCATCTATTACTTCTACTACTATGGCTAACAGTTTAGCAATAAAGTAAAGTAATTACATGACGTTTATGTTGACACGCAGGTCATAAATAAATTAAGACAACTCCTATGGCTCCTGCCGGTTGTCATACTCATTGACTTGCAAGTCGTGATTCCTATTACAAGAACATGATCAATCTCATACATCACATATATCATTCATCACATCCTTTTGGCCATATCACATCACATGGCACATGCTGCAAAAACAAGTTAGACGTCGTCTAATTGTTGTTGCAAGTTTTTACGTGGCTGCTATAGGTTTCTAGCAAGAACGTTTCTTACCTATGCCAAAACCACAACATGATATGCCAATTTCTATTTTACCCTTCATAAGGACCCTTTTCATCGAATCCGATCCGACTAAAGTGGGAGAGACAGACACCCGCTAGCCACCTTATGCAACTAGTGCATGTCAGTCGATGGAACCAGTCTCACGTAAGCGTACGTGTAAGGTCGGTCCGGGCCGCTTCATCCCACGATGCCGCCGAATCAAGATAAGACTAGTAACGGCAAGTAAATTGACAATATCGACGCCCACAACTGCTTTGCGTTCTACTCGTGCATAGAAACTACGCATAAACCTGGCTCATGATGCCACTGTTGGGGAACGTAGCAGAATTTAAAATTTTCTATGCATCACCAAGATCAATCTATGGAGTCTTCTAGCAACGAGAGGAAAGGAGTGCATCTACCTACCCTTGTAGATCGCGAGCGGAAGCGTTCAAGAGAACGGGGTTGATGGAGTCGTACTCGTCGTGATCCAAATCACCGATGACCGAGCGCCGAGTGGACGGCACCTCCGCGTTCAGCACACGTACGGTTGGGAAGACGTCTCCTCCTTCTTGATCCAGCAAGGGGGAAGGATAGGTTGATGGAGATCCAGCAGCACGACGGCGTGGTGGTGGAAGCAGCGGGATCTCGGCAGGGCTTCACCAAGCTCAGCGAGAGGGAGAGGTGTTACGGGGGGAAGAGGGAGGCGCCAGGGGCTTGGGTGCGCAGCCCTCCCTCCCCCCTCTTTATATATGGGTCCAGGGGGGCGTCGGCCCCTCTAGAACCCATCTAGATGGGGGGGGGCGGCGGCCAAGGGGGGTGGCTTGCCCCCCAAGCCAAGTGGGGCGCCCCCCACCCCTAGGGTTTCCAACCCTAGGCGCAGGGGGAGGCCCAAGGGGGGCACACCAGCCCATCAGGGGCTGGTTCCCCTCCCACTTCAGCCCATGGGGCCCTCCGAGATAGGTGGCCCCACCCGGTGGACCCCCGGGACCCTTCCGGTGGTCCCGGTACAATACCGGTGACCCCCGAAACTTTCCCGGTGGCCGAAACTGGACTTCCTATATACAATTCTTCACCTCCGGACCATTCCGGAACTTCTCGTGACGTCCGGGATCTCATCCGGGACTCCGAACAACTTTCGGGTTACTGCATACTAATATCTCAACAACCCTAGCGTCACCGAACCTTAAGTGTGTAGACCCTACGGGTTCGGGAGACATGCAGACATGACCGAGACGACTCTCCGGTCAATAACCAACAGCGGGATCTGGATACCCATGTTGGCTCCCACATGCTCCTCGATGATCTCATCGGATGAACCACGATGTCGAGGATTCAATCAATCCCGTATACAATTCCCTTTGTCAATCGGTACGTTACTTGCCCGAGACTCGATTGTCGGTATCCCAATACCTCGTTCAATCTCGTTACCGGCAAGTCACTTTACTCGTACCGTAATGCATGATCCCGTGATCAACCACTTTGTCACATTGAGCTCATTATGATGATGCATTACCGAGTGGGCCCAGAGATACCTCTCCATCATACGGAGTGACAAATCCCAGTCTCGATTCGTGCCAACCCAACAGACACTTTGGGAGATACCCGTAGTGCACCTTTATAGTCACCTAGTTACATTGTGACGTTTGGCACACCCAAAGCACTCCTACGGTATCCGGGAGTTGCACAATCTCATGGTCTAAGGAAATGATACTTGACATTCGGAAAAGCTCTAGCAAACGAACTACACGATCTTGTGCTATGCTTAGGATTGGGTTTTGTCCATCACATCATTCTCCTAATGATGTGATCCCATTATCAATGACATCTAACGTCCATAGTCAGGAAACCATGACTATCTTTTGATCAACGAGCTAGTCAACTAGAGGCTCACTAGGGACGTGTTGTGGTCTATGTATTCACACATGTATTACGATTTCCGGACAACACAATTATAGCATGAACAATAGACAATTATCATGAACAAGGGAATATAATAATAACCATTTTATTATTGCTTCTAGGGCATATTTCCGACAATGATCAACATAGTGATGTTCACCATTGAAACTACTCCATCTCACGTGATGATCAGACATGGTTTAGTTGATATGGATCACGTGATCACTTAGAGGATTAGAGGGTGTCTATCTAAGTGGGAGTTCTTAAGTAATATGATTAATTGAACTTTAATTTATCATGAACTTAGTCCTGATAGTATTAGCATATCTATGTCGTAGATCAATAGCTCGTGTTTAGCTCCCCTGTTTTATTTTTGATATGTTCCTAGAGAAAACTAAGTTGAAAGATGATAGTAGCAATGATGCGGACTGGGTCCGTGATCTGAGGTTTGTCCTCATTGCTGCACAGAAGAATTATGTCCTTGATGCACCACTAGGTGACAAACCTATTGCAGGAGCAGATGCAGACATTATGAACGTTTGGCTAGCTCAATATGATGACTACTTGATAGTTTAGTGCACCATGCTTAACGGCTTAGAATCGGGACTTCAAAGACGTTTTGAACATCATGGACCATATGAGATGTTCCAGGAGTTGAAGTTAATATTTCAAGCAAATACCCGAGTCGAGAGATATGAAGTCTCCAACAAGTTCTATAGCTAAAAGATGGAGGAGAATAGCTCAAGCAGTGAGCATGTGCTCAGATTGTCTGGGTACTACAATCGCTTGAATCAAGTGGGAGTTAATCTTCCAGATAAAATAGTGATTGACAGAATTCTCTAGTCACCATCACCGAGTTAGTAGAACTTAGTGATGAACTATAATATGCAAGGGCTGACGAAAACAATTCCCAAGCTCTTAGCGATGCTAAAATCGGCGAAGGTAGAAATCAAGAAAAACATCAAGTGTTGATGGTTGACAAGACCACTAGTTTCAAGAGAAAGGGCAAGGGGAAGAAGGGGAACTTCAAGAAGAACGGCAAACAAGTTGTTGTTCAAGTGAAGAAACCCAAGTCTGGACCTAAGCCTGAGACTAAGTGCTTCTACTGCAAAGGGATTGGTCACTAGAAGCGGAACTACCCCAAGTATTTGGTGGATAAGAAGGATGGCAAAGTGAACAAAGCTATATGTGATATACATGTTATTGATGTGTACTTTACTAGTGTTTATAGCAACCCCTCAGTATTTGATACTGGTTCAGTTGCTAAGAGTAGTAACTCGAAATGGGAGTTGCAAAATAAACAGAGACTAGTTAAGGGTGAAGTGACGATGTGTGTTGGAAGTGGTTCCAAGATTGATATGATCATCATCGCACACTCCCTATACTTTCGGGATTAGTGTTGAACCTAAATAAATGTTATTTGGTGTTTGCGTTGAGCATGAATATGATTTGATCATGTTTATTGCAATACGATTATTCATTTAAGTTAGAGAATAATTGTTGTTCTGTTTACATGAATAAAACCCTCTATGGTTATACACTCAATGAAAATGGTTCATTGGATCTCGATGGTAGTGATACACATATTCATAATATTGAAGCCAAAAGATGCAAAGTTAATAACGATAGTGCACCTTATTTGTGGCACTGCCGTTTAGGTCATATTGGTGTAAAGCGCATAAAGAAACTCCATGCTGATGGGTTTTTGGAATCACTTGATTATAAATCACTTGATGCTTGCGAACCATGCCTCTTGGGCAAGATGACTAAAACGCCGTTCTCCGGAACAATGGAGCAAGCAACAAATTTGTTGGAAATCATACATACTGATGTATGTGGTCCGATGAATATTGAGGCTCGCAGAGGGTATCATTATTTTCTGACCTTCACAAATGATTTGAGCAGATATGGGTTTATCTACTTGATGAAACACAAGTCTGAAACATTTGAAAAGTTCAAAGAATTTCAGAGTGAAGTGGAGAATCATCATAACAAAAATAAAAGTTTCTACAATATGATCGCAGAAGTAAAATATTTGAGTTACGAGTTTGGGCTTCAGTTAAAACAATGTGAAATAGTTTCACTACTCATGCCACCTGGAACACCACAGTGATGTAGCGACCCGACCTCAGATGGTCAAGTCTCTGTGCTTCAGTGTCATCCCTGGATCGGTAATGCTAACACACAGTACTCGAAGGATTTATAACAGAGTAGCAATCACACACTTATTACATCGAATGTCTCAAGAGAGAACTTATTACAATAATATGGTTTAAGGCCATCTAATACGATAACAACGGAAGGCTTGGAAGATAAAGTGAGTCCATCAACTCCAACGGCATAGCTGAGCTGCACGGCAACGACCTAACAAACCTTACTCCTCGTCTGAAAAGTCTGCAACATAATACGTTGCAGCCCGAAAACGGGTCAGCACGTGGAATATGCTGGCAATGTAACATAGTAGAGCAAGAACAGAATAATGCTATCACTACATGCATATCTGGCTAGTGGAAAGCTCTATGGTTACAGTTTTGCGAAAAGCCAATTTTTCCCTACAACAAAGGAATAGATTTTATTTAACTATAATGGTAGTTGAAACATCATTGAGAAGGTTCCTCCAACTCAATCCCAATTAAAGTAATTAACAACCCAACAATATTAATTAAGAGTGATGAGATACATGTGATAACCCAAGTACTAGATACTCAAAAATTGTCCATAACCGGGGACACGGCTAACCATGATTAGTTTGTACACTCTGCAGAGGTTTGCGCACTTTTCCCCACAAGACTCGATCGCCTCCGTTTGATTTCTCGCACTACATGGTGTTTGAGAAACGGATGACCGAGACACAGTCTTTCAGAAACATTAACTCTCTACTCCGGACAGGCCATACCAAACCTACATCCCACTACCTGCTGATCTGCCTCTTCAAGAGCTTCACGTAACTTACTCAACTATGCTAGAGCCCATAATAGCTTGTGGCTGCACACGGAAGTTTCTAGCATGAATCATCTCAGTTCCCTTTGAGCCTGGGTGGTGGTCCATAGGAAGATCACACGGGTACTCCGGGATTTCCAAAAAATACAGGCAACACTGGGTACTCCAGGTGCCTCAATCCACCCAGATGTTTGATTAAGTTGCCACCTTAAGTTGAACCATTAATTAACAAGCTCACATCTGTCATGTATTTCACTCAAACCCAAACCGCGTCTACGGGCATAGCATAGCATAATATATATAAGCAATGCGTAGAGTAACTCCCAAGGGTTTGAATGTAACAGGGCAATAGGTTCTACCTCATCGACTACTTCCCAACCCACAAGTTAATAACATCCTAATCATGAAATGTTTGAGGATTGAGACTAATGCATAAAAACTGGGTGATAAAAGGGATATGATCAAAGTGTTACTTGCCTTGCTGACGATCCGCGAAACCTAGGGACTCGTAGTAGCATGCTTCGCACTCGGGGTGTTCTATCGCAAGCAAACGATAGCATACATAAGTAACAAGCAACGATGCACAAGCAAAACTCAAACAAAAGAGTTTGACCAGAAGTTTCAACTTAAGAACTCCGGTTCGCAAAAAGAATCAAATCAAATGGAGCATCGAAACTCAAACGGCGAAATAAAGAAAGCTTCGTTTACTAATCTGAAACTAGGTCAAATTTTATAGTAGAGAAAACTTGTTTGAGTTGGTTAAGCGGAAAGAGGGTTTCGAGACGAAACTCCAGGCGCTTAAATCGCCTGATTCCTACTAACGAGCGAAAAGAAAAACAGAAACTAAGATCGGATCAGAAATCGCGATCAGAGAAAATCACGGAATAAATCCGATAAAAGAAAACTGACGAGTAGACTAACGAACGAGCGTTCGTTGGCTGTTTCTAACGGGCGAACCGTTCCTTAAAACGATCGTTCGGACGAATGTCCGCCAAATAGAAGAACCGAGAAAAATCGGTGAATCCTAAAAAAACGGATCTAGGCTTCTAAAAAACCGGTCGGTCTTTAAAAAAACCGGCGGGGGGGCGCGGCGGCTACCTCCGGCGAGAGGTCCGACGGGGCGGCGGCTTAGGGGGCAGCGGCGCTCAGCGGCGGCTCGGCTGCGGCGGCGGCGGCTTGGCGCGGCGCGGGCGGCGGTGGTGTGGTGGGGTGTTGGGGGCGGGGGTGGCGGCGTATATAAGGGCCAGGCGGGGCGGCTTGGAGGAGGGGGCAAGACGCGGCGGCGGAGAGGAGTCCGGCTCGGACTCCTAGTCCGAGTCGGCGGCGGCGGCGCTCGCGGGGAAGGCGGCGGCGCTCGCAGGGAAGGCGGCGGCGGCTGCCTGGCGCGGCTGGGCCTTAGGCCCAGTCGGCGCGGGAACCTCTTTTTTTTAAAAAAAATAATAATTTTGCCGACCGAAATAAATCCTAAAAGAAATAAATAAAAATCTAAAAATGCGAAAATAAATTTTCACCGTCTAAATAAAATATTTAGAACGAGATGAACATTTTCTTGGCCCTAAAATGCAATTTTGGAAAATGTGCAATTTTTCTAATGCAAACAAAATTGCAATAAAATCCAAATAAAACAATTATTTGGTTTTAATATTTTTCCTCCAATATTTCAATTATCTTTGAGAAGTCATATGATCTCCTCTCATATATTTTTAGTGTGAAATATTTTTGGAGAGAAAATAATTAAAACCAAAAATCCTCGATTTCAAGTATTTGATAGAGATCAGATTTGAAAACCGGGAAATCCCCAACTCTCTCCGAGGGTCCTTGATTTGCTTAGGATTTTGATGATCGCGAGACGAAATGCGAATAAAATATGATATGCATGGATGACTATGTATAACATTCCAAATTAAAAATTTGGGATGTTACAAACCTACCCCCCTTAAGATGAATCTCGCCCTCGAGATTCGGGTTGGCTAGAAAATAGGTGTGGGTGGTCTTTGCGAAGATCATCCTCCCGTTCCCAGGTGGCTTCATCCTCGGTATGGTGGCTCCACTGAACCTTACAAAACTTGATAACCTTACTGCGGGTGACTCTGCTGGCAAACTCAAGAATCTTAACTGGTTTCTCCTCATAAGTCAAATCACTGTCCAACTGAATCGCCTCCAGGGGTACTGTATCTCTTAGCGGTACATCTGCCATCTCAGCATGACACTTCTTCAGTTGTGAAACGTGAAACACGTCATGAACTCCTGACAATCCCTCGGGTAACTCCAACTTGTAGGCAACTTCTCCCATCTGTTCCAAAATACGATATGGTCCTACAAATCTCGGGGCTAACTTTCCCTTAACTCCAAAGCGTTTCACTCCTCACAAGGGTGATTGAGGGAGTCCTAGATTAGGGGGTGTTCGGATAGCCGGACTATACCTTTAGCCGGACTCCTGGACTATGAAGATACAAGATTGAAGACTTCGACCCGTGTCCGGAAGGGACTTTCCTTGGCGTGGAAGGCAAGCTTGGCGACACGGATATGCAGATCTCCTACCATTGTAACTGACTTTGTGTAACCCTAACCCTCTCCGGTGTCTATATAAACCGGGGGGGGGGGTTTAGTCCGTAGGGCAACATACACAACAACAATCATACCATAGGCTAGCTTCTAGGGTTTAGCCTCTCCGATCTCGTGGTAGATCTACTCTTGTACTACCCATATCATCAATATTAATCAAGCAGGACGTAGGGTTTTACCTCCATCGAGAGGGCCCGAACCTGGGTAAAACTTCATGTCCCTTGCCTCCTGTTACCATCCGGCCTAGACGCACAGTTCGGGACCCCCTACCCGAGATCCGCCGGTTTTGACACCGACATTGGTGCTTTCATTGAGAGTTCCTCTGTGTCGTCGCCGTCAGGCTTGATGGCTCCTACGATCATCAATGGCGATGCAGTCCAGGGTGAGACCTTCCTCCCCGGACAAATCTTCGTCTTCGGCGGCTTCGCACTGCGGGCCAATCCACTTGGCCATCTGGAGCAGATCGAAAGCTATGCCCCTGGCCGTCGGGTCAGATTTGGAAGTTTAAACTACACGGCTGACATCCGTGGGGACTTGATCTTCGACGGATTCGAGCCACTGCCGAGCGCGCTGCACTGTCACGACGAGCATGATCTAGCTCTGCCGCCGAACAGTGCCCTGGAGGCCGCACCCGCATCGGCTCCGACCCTTAATTCGGAGCCAACTGCGCCGATCGAGGATGGGTGGTTGGACGCCGCCTCGGGGGCTGCGATCCTAACGGAGATCGAGCCGAAAACCAGCCCCGCACTCCGCGAGACTCGTGATTCTAAGGAGTCGGACTCCTCTCTGGACTCTGAATCATTCACGCCTCTGTCGATCGAATCTGATTGGGCGCCGATCATGGAGTTTACTGCCGCGGACATCTTTCAGCACTCGCCCTTTGGCGATATTATGAAATCACTAAAGTCTCTCTCTTTATCAGGAGAGCCCTGGCCGGACTACGGTCAGAAAGATTGGGATACAGACGATGAAGAAATTCAAAGCCCACCCACCACCCACTTTGTAGCCACTGTCGACGATTTAACCGACATGCTCGACTTCGACTCCGAAGACATCGACGGTATGGACGCCGATGAAGGAAACGATGAAGAACTAGCGCCTATTGGGCCCTGGAACGCCACCTCTTCATATGACGTATACATGGTGGATGCACCAAAAGATGACGACGAGGAGCGGAACAACGCACCGAAGGATTGTTCCCTCGAAAAGCAGCCAAAGCGGTGACGCAAGCGCCGCCCCAAATCCTGCCTCGACAGAAATAGCGATCACACAGACCCAGCGCTGGAGCAGGGCGAACCGCTGCCGGACAATGGAAATCCGGATAATCAAACCGAACAAACAAATCCTATCAAGGATAATGGTCCGGACGACATAACGCCGGACATGCACCCGGAGCAGCAGATTGCCCGTAAAAGGCTTGTTGCCACCGCGAGGAGTCTTAAAAAGCAGAAGCAAAGGCTCAAGGCCGCGCAAGACACACTCCAAATCAGATGGAGTAAAATACTCAATACTGCAGCAAGGTATGATGACAATCTCCCCTCCAAGAGCTACCCAAAGCAGAAGCTGCTACCCGAATTCGATGAGGAGGCCTCAGACCCCGCACAACCAAATATCAAAGCAGCCACCTGGTCGGATAGACGACCCCTCTACCAACACAGAGCGGCATACAACGCCGCTCACAATACAATACACGACCCATGCGAGGGCTCGCACCCAAAGGACGGCGCAACAAGATCCATCTATGGACCACGCAAGCGCGCCCCAACATACAATGCAACACAACAAACATCCGAACAACGCGGTACACCCAGCTACAGGGGTGCCGCACACCCCCTATGTTTCACTGATGAGGTGCTGGACCATGAATTTCCGGAGGGATTCCAGCCCGTAAACATAGAGGCATACGACGGAACAACAGACCCTGGGGTCTGGATTGAGGACTACATCCTTCACATCCATATGGCTCGAGGAGATGATCTCCACGCCATCAAGTACTTACCCCTCAAGCTCAAAGGGCCAGCTCGTCACTAGCTCAAAGGCCTCCCCGAAAGCTCCATTGGAAGTTGGGAAGAGCTCAAAGACGCCTTTCGGGCAAATTTTCAAGGGACTTATGTCCGACCTCCGGATGCGGACGATTTGAGTCATATAACTCAACAGCCCGGAGAGTCAGCCCAAAAGCTTTGGAACATGTTTCTTACTAAAAGAACCAGATTGTCGACTGTCCGGATGCCGAAGCCTTGGCAGCTTTCAAGCATAGCATCCATGACGAATGGCTCGCCAGACACCTCGGCCAAAATAAGCCGAGAACGATGGCCGCATTAACAAACCTCATGACCTGCTTTTGCACGGGTGAGGACAGCTGGCTAGCCAGATGCAGCACCAGTGACCCCAGTACATCTGAAGTTAGAGATGGAAATGGGAAATCACGGTGCAACAGCAATAACAAACGCCGGAATAAATAAGACAACACGAAGGGCACGACAGTAAATGCCGGATTCAAAAGCTCTCGGCCAGGTCAAAAGCCGCCCCTAAAGGCACCAGGGATGAACTATCCAGCCTCAACAAAATTCTGGACCAAGTATGTCAGATCAATAGTACCCCTGGTAAACCTGCTAATCATACCCACAGAGAATTTTGGGTCTTCAAGCAGTCCGGCAAGCTCAACGCCGTACAGAAGGGGGAGGATACACCAAGTGAAGACGAGGACGAGCCCCCCAAGCAAGGCACGGGGGAACAAAAGAAATTTCCACTAGAAGTCAAAACAGTAAACGTGTTACACGTGATCAAGGCAAAAAACAACGCGGCACTCCCAGGAAAATATACCCAAGTGCCTGTCACCGCGAAGTCCTGCCACTGGTCGTCTCAACCGATCACTTTCGACCATCGCGATTACTCAGCAAGTATCCGACATGCAGGATGGGCTGCCCTGGTATTAGACCCAGTAATTGGCGGATATCACTTCACACGAGTCTTGATGGACGGCGGCAGTAGCCTAAACCTAATATATCAGGATACAATCCGCAGGATGGGGTTAGACCCAACACAAATTCGCCATAGCAATACTACCTTTAAGGGAGTAACACAAGGCCCAGGGGCTCGTTGTACGGGCTCCCACCTACTACAAGTTATATTCGCCCCCCCCCCCGATAACTTCCGTCGCGAGCATTTTACTTTCCACATCGCTCCGTTTCAAAGTGGCTATCAAGCACTGCTTGGACGCGAAGCTTTCGCTTGCTTTAATGCAATACCACACTATGCCTCCCTCACACTCAAGATGCCCGGTCCACGTGGCATCATTACAGTGCATGGAAATATCAAGCGATCTCTGCGCACCGAAGAGAGTGAGGCTGCCTTGGCAGCCGCACACTAAAGGCGCCCGGACCAGCGAAAGCGTCCAATAGGTCGTCAAGACCTCAGACAGAACTAATCGAGTCCGGTGCCGCTACTTATACCGAATAAATGGTCAAACCCCTATTTGTCAATACAAGGGGCTCAACACGCGCAGACAAGTGGCAATTTCTTCTCATCTTGAATTATACATGGTTTCTTTAACAAACTATCTTTTTGCACGACAACTTTTTCACCTAAATTCCTCTCTTTTACAGACGATCATCATGCTACACCCATCCAGGATACGGCACAACAGAGACACAGGCGCAGACGTGCAGCAGGGACCCGGTCCAAGGATTCTTTTTAGATTAAGACCCTGCGTAAACCTTTTTTACTGTCTCTTGTTGATACATATCCACCGTTGAGAAGGATGCTGATGTCTTGGAATGTGGCCACGCCAGAACAACGCACGTACCTGGACACAAGGGGCTTCTTACAAAGGCCATTATTTAGGCCCGGTTTATACCACAAAGACCGAATACCTTAGGGAGTGTTCGGCGTCGCGAGTTTGGCCCTATATGCATTAGCTCCGAATCATTGTCTTTGATCAAATGTTGGGTTTTCCCGGCTCCTGTGTTTTGGTGCCTTACGTTCCGCTTTACCGGCTAAGGTAGCACCAGGAGAACTACTGCGATTGTGCCCTGGTTCATCCGGACGAGCACCTCAGTAGAGAAAGCCGAAAACTGACTGTCATGATATAGCGTGAGACTGGTCAACCACTCGATGACCTGTGGGAATGTTAGAATTCCTCCGTCTTAACGAAGGGCCATTTTCTGGCCAGGCATGTACGCACCCCGAGATCGGGAGAGTGCGGAGCCACCAGGGGCTATCTAGTAGCCCCACTGTCAAACTCCTATGGCTAAGTGAAAGTGCTAAAGCATTATAGTCCGGTTGCCTCGCTCGCTCCGCTATCACCTCCTTAATAGGACCAAGACGTTGGGTTAAGTGTGAATGTGTGTTTTTGCGCGCACCTCCACATTATATGCGTGAGGGTTGAAGCCGATGGCTGCAATCTTTCAGGTATACACGTGTATACATAAACGGCCACCCAGGAGGCATCATATTACTTTCAGGCAAAAGTATAAAAATAGCCTTATAAAAATTTATAAAAGCATTTCGCTTACAATGAGATTACATATCACTCAAACATAATTTTTTTGAGCACTGGGTCTCTATCAAATGAGCACCCTCAAGAACTTCTTCAAAGTAGTGCTCAGCAGCCCTTCGACCTATGGTCGAATCCCGCGCTGCAACAGTGGTAGCATCCATCTCCGCCCAGTATGCTTTAACACGGGCAAAGGCCATCCGTGCGCCCTCTATGCACGCCGACCTCTTCATCGCATTAATGTGCGGCACCACGTCAAGGAACTGCTGCACCAAGCTGAAATAGCGGTTCGGTTTTGACCTTTCCAGCCATAGTTGGTCCACAATAGACCTCATGGAAAGTCCGGACAACCTATTTAGTTCGGCCCATTCGGCTAATTGGTCAGTTAAGGAAGGCGGACGCTCGGGAGAATGGAATTGTCTCCAAAATAGCTGGTCTACTTCATGGTCCGTCTGACCCTGGAAATACTTGGCCGCATCGGCAACGCTCGCCGCCAAATCCATGTATACATCCTCCGAACTCCACAGCCGATCCAGAGGGGCATACCGTGGATCTCCGAACTTCCTCCGCAACATAAAGGGTTTCCCAGCTACAATATCCCCGGCTTCCCGCAACTCCTCCTTCTTTGTCCTCATAGCAGAGCGAAGGTCCTTTTTCATCGCAGCAGCCTTCTGAAGGTCCGATGCCTTCGCTTGGTTTTCCTTTTCAAGAACCCGATAACGGTCGGCGGCGGCTTTTAATTCTATGGCCATCTTGGCCATATTGTCTTGGCTCTCGCCATGCGTGGCCTTCTCGGCTTGCAACTCTTCGGCCACCTTCAAAGCAGCCACATTACCCAATCTCGCTTGTTCCTTGGCTTGGGCAAGTTCTGCCCGCAAGGCTTCAACAGTGGCAGCTCCATCTACAGTCACAACATATTAAAGATACTGGCATCATGCTGCTATGCCTATGTGGCCTTTAACAGATAATGACACTTACCCTGTGCCTCGTCAAGCCTTTTGTTAACAAGCTCGATGTCGGTGTTTGCCGCATCCAACTGCCGTTCTAAATGGGCAAATTCGCTAGTCCGGCTAGCCACCGGAGCTTCCATCACCTGCACATAGAGGCAGTATGGTTATTACCTGGGAATATGATCCTCTGTTCGCCATCGTTTCCGACGACAACTAGAGTCTCAGGGGCTACTATATACACAGGGCACACCTAGCATGTGCAGGACTATCATACATTCTTTTACGTACCTCAAAGCCTATCAGTAGACTCATAAAAGCTTCATGCAATCCGCTTTCGGCGGACGATATTCTCTCCATCACCGTATTTGTC
Organism: Triticum urartu; assembly: GCF_003073215.2. Classification (NCBI taxonomy): domain Eukaryota; kingdom Viridiplantae; phylum Streptophyta; class Magnoliopsida; order Poales; family Poaceae; genus Triticum; species Triticum urartu. Next base: position 448,241,900 of record NC_053027.1, read on the forward strand.
GGCGTTCTGGGAATGGGGGTCCCCAGACTTGCCTACCTGCGGCCTGCGGCGTGGCTCAAAAGGGGGCCCAGCACGGCCCATCTTCACCAACATAGACCCGAGACCCTCGCGAGGGGCCAAGCCTCGTGGGGCGGACGACGCGGAGCTTCCTCAGGCACGGCCTCATCAGGCTGGCTCGCGAGGAGGCGGTGTAACGCCCTTGATGCGGCTATATCTCCCACGTGTCAAAGCACGACTTAGAGGCATAACCGCATTGAAAGCAATGTCGCAAGTGAGGTAATCTTCACACAACCCATGTAATACAATAGGGGAAAAAGATACATAGTTGGCTTACAATCGCCACTTCACACAATTACATGAATAAAACATTACATCATCCAAACACTCATGGCCCGACTACGGCGCCAAAATAAAAGAGAACCCAACATGCGACAACGGTCCCGTTCACCCCCAACTGGGCACCACTACTGATCAACTAGAACAAAACAACACAAAGGACAAGATCTTCATCGAGCTCCTCCTGAGCTTGGTTGCGTCATCTGCACGGACTCATCGGCACCTGCAAACTGGTTTTGGAAGTATCTGTGAGCCACAGGGACTCAGCAATCTCGCACCCTCGCGATCAAAACTATTTAAGCTTATGGGTAAGGTAAAGGTATGAGGTGGAGCTGCAGCAAGCGACTAGCAGATATGGTGGCTAACATACGCAAATGAGAGCGAGAAGAGAAGGCAAAGCACGGTTGATAAAAGTATGATCAAGAAGTGATCCTAGAACAACCTACGTCAAGCATAACTCCAACACTGTGTTCACTTCCCGGACTCCGCCGGAAAGAGACCATCACGGTTACACACGCGGTTGATGTATTTTAATTAGGATTAACTTCAGGTTTTCTACAACCGGACGTTAACAAATTCCCATCTGCCCATAACCGCGGGCACGGCTTTTGAAAGTTCAAATCCCTGCAGGGGTGTCCCAACTTAGCCCATCACAAGCTCTCACGGTCAACAAAGGAATAAACCTCCTCCCAAGACATTCCGATCAGACTCGGTATCCCGGTACTCCAAGACGTCCTCGACAATGGTAAAACAAGTCCAGCAAAGCCGCCCGATGCGCCGACATCCTGATGGGAGCTGCACATATCTCGTTCTCGGGGCAACACCGGATAGGTCAAGCTATGAGAAAAACCAGCCCTCAAGTTTCCCCGAGGTGGCCCCGCAGGCTGCCCATTTCGGACCAACACTTAGACAAACACTGGCCCGGGGGGGGGGGTTAAAATAAGATGACCCTCGGGATGCGCGACTCCTAAGGAAAAAGGCTAGGTGGAAAATGGTAAAACCAAGGTTGGGCCTTGCTGGAGGAGTTTTATTCAAAGCGAACTGTCAAGGGGTTCCCATTATAACCCAACAGCGTAAGGAACGCAAAATCCGGGAACATAACACCGATATGACGGAAACTAGGACGGCAAGAGTGGAACAAAACACCAGGCATAAGGCCGAGCCTTCCACCCTTTACCAAGTATATAGATGCATTAATTAAATAAGATATAATGCGATATCCCAACAAGTAAACATGTTCCAACAAGGAACAAAACTTCAATCTTCACCTACAACTATCAACGCTATAAGAGGGGTTGAGCAAAGCAGTAACATAGCCAAACAACGGTTTGCTAGGAAAAGGTGGGTTAGAGGCTTGGCTCAACAATATAGGAGGCATGATAAGCAAGTGGTAGGTATCACAGCATAGGCATAGCAAAAGAGCGAGCAACTAGCAAGCAAAGATAGAAGTGATTTCGAGGGTATGGTCATCTTGCCTGAAATCCCGCAAGGAAGAAGAACGAGTCCATGAAGAAGACAAACGGACATAGACGAACGGGTCCTCACAAACACGACGTTACCGGAACCAAACCCGACGAAGCAAACACCGGAAAGAAGCACACAACATAGTAAACAAGCAACACATGAACATGATAAGATATGCGGGATGCGGTATGCGATGGATATGCATGATTTGACAAAGAATGCATGAACCTGGCCTCAACTTGGAAATCCAAGTGTGCCACTGGAAAGATGAGGTGAAATCGCTTGAAAACGATATAAAGAACACCGGAATCGGAGTTACGGTTTGGAAATGGCAAGCAATTCAAATACGGCACCGGTCTGCGATTTTAGCAAATAGCCAGCTAAATGCAATGAGATGAACATGCTACAACACTCAAACATGACAATAAAATACATGGCAGGGATGCATTCATGATGCTTAACAAAATACTAGCACTGAGATACGGCTAAATCATCCATTAACAGGTTCGAACAAGCATGGCAAAAATGCATATGACAAACAGATTTCAGACTTAGTGAAATTAACACTTGTCTGGAATTTCAGATCAGGTAGCACTCTTCGGAGCAACAAAACTACATGCTACAGGACATGAACATGGCAAAGTAAAGCATGGCATGGAGCTACACAAAGAGCTTAACAAAAGTCCCTTAGTGACCTTGAGCCAAAAGGGATCAGAAAATACAATTGCAAGCATGTGAACATGGCAAAAACATAATCAGATCACAGACTTGGTGAAAACTGGAACATGCTGAAACATAACTCAAGTAGGCATGTTTACGAGCTCGATGCACTCACTACGGGGCAAGTCATGATAAGCTAAGCATACATCCATCAATAACACACAAAATGCAAGCTAGACATGGCAAGAACAATAGCATAGCATGCACGGATCAACTACAACATCATCGGCAAAATTGCAAACAAGTTGACAATCTGCCCAGATTCACAAAGTAGCAAAAGTAGAGCTCGATTGACTCAAGCTAGGGTGCTCCATAATTGCAAAAAAATACATGGATGGATAGAGCACTACAATATTAACAAAACATCCTTACTGATCATCCTCAAAGGAGGCACGGATCACTAGGAAACAACATGAACATATGGCAATATGAGATAAACAGCTCAAGGACTTTGTGGAATTGCTAAGCCTCTGAAAACAACATTACGAAGTGCCTCACTTGGAAAGCTTGTGCTAGTCGCCACACACATCACAAAAATACATGGGTTGCACCTCTGGAAAGATGGCAAAACCCTTAACAAAACATATGTAGAGCATCAGGGCATATCATGCCCACATTAAACATGGCAAAAATGACAAAAAGCTAAACGGAGTAGCAGATCTGACAAATATCTCAAGTAGCCTTCTTCTAACAGCATTTCGGGCATCAAGATGAACTCAAATGAAGATGATGCAATGGAATGAAATGATGTACTCTCTGAGATGAACATTTTGATATGCTATATGCATGAATCGGAGCTACGAATGCAAAGTTACGAGGCCACGAACATGAGCACTTGGATCTGGAAATTCTGGGACTTAGTAGAAATTTATACCCTGTGCAAAAAGTCAACGGGACGAGGATATCTCGGGACGGAGGGATCCGGGTCGAGATGACGGCGTTTGGATCGGGGGACGGGTGGATCTCATCCACCCGCCCGGATCTGACCGGAGCGGATTCCGGCGAGATGGCGCGAACTCCGGCGATGGAAGGCAAAGGCGAGGCGGCGCCGGCGGGGGTGGCGACGTCCAGGCGGCGGCGGCGCGGGATCTGGGGCGAACACCTCGGGCGCGGCGCGGTCCGGCGACCGGAGCTAGGGCGGCGCGGAGGCGGAGGCCGGTGAGGCGCGGGCCGGGCGGCGACGGAGATGCGCGGCGGCGGCGGCGAAGGTTCGGTGAGCGCGCGGAACTCCGGCGATGCACGGGATCCGGCGGGCGCGCGAGTGCGGCGGCAGGCGGCTCCGGGCCCGGTCGGGCCTGCCTCGGGCCCCGCGGGCCGCGGCGGCACGCTGAGGAGAGAGAGGGAGGCGGGGCTGAGGTGGCGCGAGGGGAGTGGTCGAGCGGTGCGGTGGAGCTGAGGTGGCGGGCTCCTATTGGTGGGAGTGAGGTGGCCGGCGAGATGGACACGTCCGGCGCGGCGCGAGAGGAGGAGTTTTTAGGGTTCATCCGCGAAAATTTCGGGGATGGCCACATATATATAGGTAGAGGGAGCTAGGAGAGTCCAAATGAAGCGCGGTTTTCGGCCATGCGATCGTGATCGAACGCTCTAGATGATGGAGAAGGGTTAGGTGGGTTTTGGGCCAAATTGGAGGGGTGTTGGGCTGCAACACACACGAGGCCCTTTTGGTCCCTCGGTTAACTGTTGGAGTATCAAACGAAGTCCAAATGATACGAAACTTGACAGGCGGTCTACCGGTAGTAAACCAAGGCCGCTTGGCAAGTCTCGGTCCAATCCAGAAATGTTTAATCCCCACACATGAAAGAAAGGTAGAAATGACCACCGGAGGAGAACAAAGTGCCGGAATGCAAAACGGACAACGGGGAAAATGCCCGGATGCATGAGACGAACACGTATGCAAATGAAATGCACATGATGACATGATATGCAATGCATGACACGCAAGCAATGACAAGGCAACAACAGCAAATAACTGCACGACACCTGGCACATCGGTCTCGAGGCGTTACTGGCGGAGAGATCAAGGCGGGGTACCTCATGAGGTGCCCGTGACGCAAGCCATGACGACCAAGGGCGCCAGGCGGGTACCAGCCCGCGTAGTGTCCTCCTTTCTTTTTTGGTGCAAAGGGGGCAAGCACAGCTGCGGAGTACCGAGGCATCAGGCAAAGGTTGCCATTTCGGTGCAATAAGACCAGGACCAGGAGGACTGCAAGACGGAGGTCATCGTGGAGCCCAAGACGACGTCACCACCAGAGCTTTGTGCAGGCGAAGACTACTTTTGTCAGGGTAGCTAGTACTAGTTGTCCCCCTTCAAATTAGCCCGCCATTGTTGGCGCCCTTCCCACTCGATATTTGGGAAGAGGACCAGGGCCTCTATAAAAAGGACCAGCCACCCACAGAGGAAGGGTTTTTTTTCAATCAGAGAGAGAGAGAGAGAGAAAGGTGGCTGAACTCCTCCCAGCAGTTCATCGCCCCAGCCAAGAACAGACCCTCGCGAGGCTGTTCTTCCTTGTATCACTCATTATCATCAGCCCAAGAGGCAATCCACCACACCACACACTGGAGTAGGGTATTACACCACAACGGTGGCCCGTACCAGTATAAACCCTGTGTCTCTTGTGTTGTTCTTTCCATAGTTTAGATCTTAGCGAGGTGGAGGGGTGCAGGTAGGTAGGAAGCGAGATCTCCATGCGCACCCCAGTGTTCGAACCTCAAGGGTCTGCCGGAACCCGAAATCCGACATTTGGCGCGCCAGGTAGGGGTGCACCAGAGTTTTCTCTTCTGCCACCGCCACGGCCTGCCTCGTGATGAGTAGCGCGTCGCCCGCTCCGGCCGCCGGCGCCAGCACGGGGGCCAGGGGGCTCCGAGTCCTGCAACGGGTATGGTGGCCAGACAAGCTCAAGCCAACGATGCCGCCGCGCTACGGCGGCGCGACAGATCCGCTGGCCTTCTTGCTGGCGAGCGAGGATGCCCTCCTCGAAGCCGGGGGTGACGATAGGGTCGTGGCCAACTGGCTCCCCATGGCCCTCACCGGCGCTCCACGCACATGGCTGCTCCACCCGCCGGCAGCCTCCGTGGCCTCTCGGGAAGAGCCCCGCAACCTCTTCCCCGCCCATCGCGCTACACCAACACCCCCGGTCATCGCGGCCCTCCTGGGCGGCTCGCAGGCGCCGCCTACAAGTCACCACGTCAAGCCGTTCATCCGCCGGGTCAGCGCCGCTTCCACGCGGCAGGGGGCTCCCGTGGACCGGGCGGCGCCCGAGACCGGCCTGACCTTCAGCTCGGAGGACCACCCCTCCAACTCGGCCTGCTCGGGTGCGCTCCCCATGCTGTGCACCCCCACCATCTGCCAGGTGGCCGTCACCAGAACCCTCATTGATGGCGGTGCGGGCCTTAGCATGCTCTCGGTCGAGGCCTTCAACCTCCTCTGCATACCCCTGGAACGGCTGCAACCCAGCCGGCCCTTCTCAGGCGTTGGGGCGGATCGTCCAGCTCCTTGGGACAGATCCGGCTCCCAGTAACCTTCGGCACCTACGACAACTTCCGCACGGAGCTGGTCGACTTCGACATCGCCCCCATCGGCCTCCCCTACAACGCCATCCTCGGCTACCCAGCGCTGGCCCAGTTCATGGCCGCGACGCACCTGGCGTACAACCTCATGAAGATGCCCGGGAGCAGCGGTGTCCTCACCGTGCACGGGGACACCGGAGACGCGCTGCGGGTGCTCAAGCTCGCCTTCAAGACGGCGGCGTCGGCACAGCTCGCCGACTTGGAGACCCCCGAGCCCAAGGGGGCTGCACCCGCCAAGAAGAAACAGTTGTTCACCCAAGACAAGGCAGAAACCAAGAAGATACCCGTCGATGAGGATGGGTCCACCAACGCCACTTTCACCATAGGCGCCCACCTCAAACCCGAGCAGGAGGAGGCCCTGGTCGGGTTCCTGCGCACAAACAAGAAGGTATTCGCTTGGGAGCCTGACCAGTTGGCAGGGATCCCTAGGAGTGTAATCGAGCATCACCTCAACGTGCGCCCTATGAAGCAGAAGGCCAGGTGGCAGTCCACAGAAAAGCAGGCCTTCATCGTCCAAGAGACCCGCAAATTAGAAGCCGCCGGGGTCATTCGCGAGGTCCGATACCTGGATTGGCTGGACAACCCTGTCGTTGTGCCAAAGAAGGGAGGGAAGGAGCACATGTGTGTCGACTTCACCAACCTCAACAAAGCATGCCCGCAAGATCCGTTCCCGCTCCCCTACATCGACCAGATCGTCGATTCCACTACGGAATGCGACCTGTTATGCTTCTTGGATGCCTTCTCTGGGTATCACCAGATCAAGATGGCGGTAGAAGACGTCGAGAAGACAGCCTTCCTAACCCCGTGTGGGGTGTACTGCTACACATGCATGCCATTCGGGCTGCGTAACGCAGGGGCGACCTTTCAGCGGCTGATGCACATCACCTTGGGCCCGCAGCTCGGGAAGAATGTTGAAGCTTATGTCGATGACATTGTGGTAAAGTCTCGGGAGGCCAGGACCTTGATACAAGACCTGGAGGAAACCTTCGCGAGCCTCAACGCAGTGAACCTACAGCTCAACCCAGAGAAGTGTGTGTTCGGAGTCCCCTCGGGCAAGCTCTTGGGTTTCCTGGTGTCCCACCGAGGCATCAAGGCTAACCCGGAAAAGGTCAAGGCGGTGGAAGACATGAGCCCGCCAAAGACCCTTAGAGAAATGTAGAAGCTCACGGGATGTGTGACCGCGCTAGGGCGCTTCATCTCCAAGTTGGGGGAACGAGCGCTGCCCTTCTTCCAGCTAATGAAGAAAAAGGGGCCCTTCGAGTGGACTGAAGAGGCCGACAAGGCGTCCTATCTTAGTTCCCTTTGAGCCTCGGTGGCGGTCCATAGGAAGATCACACGGGTACTCCGGGATTTCCAAAAAATACAGGCAACACTGGGTACTCCAGGTGCCTCAATCCACCCAGATGTTTGATTAAGTTGCCGCCTTAAGTTGAACCATTAATTAACAAGCTCACATCTGTCATGTATTCACTGAAACCCAAACCGCATCTACGAGCATAGCATAGCATAGTATATATAAGCAACGCGTAGAGTAACTCCCAAGGGTTTGAATGTAACAGGGCAATAGGTTCTACCTCATCGACTACTTCCCAACCCACAAGTTAATAACATCCTAATCATGCAATGTTTGAGGATTGAGACTAATGCATAAAAACTGGGTGATAAAAGGGATATGATCAAAGTGTTACTTGCCTTGCTGACGATCTGCGAAACCTAGGGACTCGTAGTAGCACGCTTCACACTCCGGGTGTTCTATCACAAGCAAACAATAGCATACATAAGTAACAAGCAATGATGCATAAGCAAAACTCAAACAAAAGAGTTTGACCAGAAGTTTCAACTTAAGAACTCCGGTTCGCAAAAAGAATCAAATCAAATGGAGCAACGAAACTCAAACGACGAAAGAAAGCTTCGTTTACTAATCTGAAACTAGGTCAAATTTTACAGTAGAGAAAATTTGTTTGAGTTGGTTAAGCGGAAAGAGGGTTTCGAGACGAAACTCCAGGCGCTTGAATCGCCTGCTTCTGACTAACAAGCTAAAAGAAAAACAGAAACTAAGATCGGATCAGAAATCGTGATCAGAGAAAATCACGGAATATATCCGATAAAAGAAAACTGATGAACAGACTAACGAACGAGCGTTCGCTGGCTGTTTCTAACGGGCGAAGAACCGTTCGTTAAAACGATCGTTCGGACGAACGTCCGCCAAATAGAAGAACCGAGAAAAACTGGCGATTCCTTAAAAACGGATCTAGGGTGCTAAAAAAACCGGTCGGTCTTTAAAAAAACCGGCGACGGGGCGCGGCGGCTACCTCCGGCGAGAGATCCGGCGGGGCGGCGGCTTAGGGGGCGGCGGTGCTCGGCGGCGGCGCGGACTGCGGCGGCGGCAGCAGGCGGCGGCGGCGGCTTGGCGCGGCGCGGGCGGCGGTGGTGTGGTGGGGTGTTGGGGGCGGGGGTGGCGGCGTATATAAGGGCGGGGCGGGGCGGCTTGGAGGAGGGGGCAAGACGCGGCGGCGGAGAGGAGTCCCGCTCGGACTCCTAGTCCGAGTCGGCGGTGGCGGCGCTCGCGGGGAAGGCGGCGGTGGCTGCCTAGCGCGGCTGGGCCTTAGGCCCAGTCGGCGCGGGAACCTCTTTTTTTAAAAAATAATTTCGCTGACCGAAATAAATCCTAAAAGAAATAAATAAAAATCTAAAAATGCCAAAATAAATTTTCACTGTCTAAATAAAATATTTAGAATGAGATGAACATTTTCTTGGCCCTAAAATGCAATTTTGGAAAACGTGCAATTTTTCTAATGCAAACAAAATTGCAATAAAATCCAAATAAAACAATTATTTGGTTTTAATATTTTTCCTGTAATATTTCAATTATCTTGGAGAAGTCATATGATCTCCTCTCATATATTTTTAGTGTGAAATATTTTTGGAGAGAAAATAACTAAAACCAAAAATCCTCGTTTTCAAGTATTTGATAGAGATCAAATTTGAAAACCGGGAAATCCCCAACTCTCTCCGAGGGTCGTTGAGTTGCTTAGAATTTCGAGGATCGTGAGACGAAATGCGAATAAAATATGATATGCATGGATGACTATATATAACATTCCAAATTAAAAATTTGGGATGTTACAAGTGTAATGGTCTGTCCGGACGTCGTAACCGTACTTTATTAGATATGGTTCGATCTATGATGTCTCTTACCGATTTACCACTATCGTTTTGGGGTTATGCATTAGAGACAACTACATTCACATTAAATAGGGCACCATCTAAATCCGTTGAGACGACACCGTATGAACTATGGTTTGGCAAGAAACCTAAGCTGTCGTTTCTTAAAGTTTGAGGTTGCAATGCTTATGTGAAAAAGTTTCAACCTGATAAGCTCAAACCCAAATCGGAGAAGTGCAGCTTCATAGGATACCCAAAATAAAATGTTGGGTACACCTTCTATCACAGATCCGAAGGAAAGATATTCATTGCCGAGAATGGATCCTTTCTAGAGAAGGAGTTTCTCTCAAAAGAAGTGAGTGGGAGGAAAGTAGAACTTGATGAGGTAATTGTACCTGCTCCCTTATTGGAAAGTAGTTCATCACATAAATTTGTTCCTGTGACTACTACACCATTTAGTGAGGAAGCTAATGATGATGATCATGTAACTTCAGATCAAGTTACTACCGAACCTCGTAGGCAAACCAGAGTAAGATACGCACCAGAGTGGTTCGGTAATCCTGTTCTGGAAGTCATGTTACTTGACCATGATGAGCCTACGAGCTATGAGGAAGCGATGATGAGCCCAGATTCCGTGAAATGGCTTGAGGCCATGAAATCTGAGATGAGATCCATGTATGAGAACAAAGTATGGACTTTGATTGACTTGCCCATTGATCGGCGAGCCATTGAGATTAAATGGATCTTCAAGAGGAAGACGAACGCTGATAGTAGTGTTACTATCTACAAAGATAGAATTGTCGGAAAAGGGTTTTCGACAAGTTCAAGGTGTTGACTACGATGAGAGTTTCTCACTCATATCTATGCTTAAGTCTATCCGAATCATGTTAGCAATTGCCGCATTTTATGAAATCTGGCAAATGGATAAACAAAAACTGCATTCCTTAATGGATTTATTAAAGAAGAGTTGTATATGATGCAACCAGAAGGTTTTGTCAATCCTAAAGGTACTAACAAAATATGCAAGCTCCAGCGATCCATCTATGGACTGGTGCAAGCATCTCGGAGTTGGAATATACGCTTTGATAAATTGATCAAAGCATATAGTTTTATACAGCTTGTGGTGAAGCCTGTATTCACAAGAAAGTGAGTGGGAGCACTACAACATTTCTGATAAGTATATGTGAATGACATATTGTTGATCGGAGATAATGTAGAATTATTCTGCAAAGCATAAAGGAGTGTTTGAAAGGAGTTTTTCAAAGAAAGACCTCGGTGAAGCTGCTTACATATTGAGCATTAAGATCTATAGAGATAGATCAAGATGCTTGATAAGTTTTTCAATGATTACATACCTTGACAAGATTTTGAAGTAGTTCAAAATGGAACAGTCAAAGAAAGAGTTCTTGCCTGTGTTACAAGGTGTGAAACTGAGTAAGACTCAAAGCCCGATCACGGCAGAAGATAGAAAGAGAATGAAAGTTATTCCCTATGCCTTGGCCATAGGTTCTATAAAAAATGCCATGCTGTGTACCAGATCTATTGTATACCCTACACTGTTTTTGGCAAGGGGTACAATAGTGATCTAGGAGTAGATCACTGGACAGCGGTCAAAATTATCCATAGTGGAATAAGGATATGTTTCTCGATTATGGAGGTGACGAAAAGGTTCGTCATAAAGGGTTACGTCGATACAAATTTTGACACTGATCCAGATGACTCTAAATCTCAATCTGGATACGTATTGAAAGTGGGAGGAATTCGCTAGAGTAGCTCCGTGCAGAGCATTGTTGACATAGAAATTTGCAAAATACTTACGGATCTGAATGTGGCAGACCCGTTGAGTAAACTTCTCTCACAAGCAAAACATGATCACACCTTAGTACTCTTTGGGTATTAATCACATAGCAATGTGAACTAGATTATTGACTCTAGTAAACCCTTTGGGTGTTGGTCACATGATGATGTGAACTATGGGTGTTAATCACATGGTGATGTGAACTATTGGCGTTAAATCACATGGCGATGTGAACTAGATTATTGACTCTAGTGCAAGTGGGAGACTGAAGGAAATATGCCCTAGAGGCAATAATAAAGTTATTATTTATTTCCTTATATCATGATAAATGTTTATTATTTATGCTAGAATTGTATTAACCGGAAACATAATACATGTGTGAATACATAGACAAACAGAGTGTCACTAGTATGCCTCTACTTGACTAGCTCGTTGATCAAAGATGGTTAAGTTTCCTAACCATTGACATGGGTTGTCATTTGATTAACGGGATCACATCATTAGGAGAATGATGTGATTGACTTGACCCATTCCATTAGCTTAGCACTTGATCGTTTAGTTTGTTGCTATTGCTTTCTTCGTGACTTATACATGTTCCTATGACTATGAGATTGTGCAACTCCCATTTACCGGAGGAACACTTTGTGTGCTACCAAACGTCACAACGTAACTGGGTGATTATAAAGGTGCTCTATAGGTGTCTCCAAAGGTACTTGTTGGGTTGGGGTATTTCGAGATTAGGATTTGTCACTCCAATTGTCGGAGAGGTATCTCTGGGCCCACTCGGTAATGCACATCACTATAAGCCTTGCAAGCATTGCAACTAATGAGTTAGTTGCAGGATGATGTATTGCGGAACGAGTAAAGATACTTGCCAGTAACGATATTGAACTAGGTACTGAGATACCGACGATCGAATCTCGGGCAAGTAACATACCAGTGACAAAGGGAACAACGTATGTTGTTATGCGGTTTGACCGATAAAGATCTTCGTAGAATATGTAGGAGCCCATATGAGCATCCAGGTTCCGCTATTGGTTATTGACCAGAGACGTGTCTCGGTCATGTCTACATAGTTCTCGAACCCATAGGGTCCGCACGATTAAAGTTCGATGACGGTTATATTATGAGTTTATGTGATTTGATGTACCGAAGGAGTTCGGAGTCCCAGATGAGATCGGGGACATGACGAGGAGTCTCGAAATGGTCGAGATGTAAAGATCGATATATTGGAAGACTATATTCGGACATCGGAAAAGTTTCGAGTGATTCGGGTATTTTTGGGAGTACCGGGGAGTTACGGGAATTCGTATTGGGCCTTAATGGGCCATACGGGAAAGGAGAGAAAGGCCTCAAAGGGTGGCCGCACCCCTCCCCATGGGCTGGTCCAAATTGGACTAGCGAGGGGGGCGCCCCTTCCTTCCTTCTCCTTTTCCCTTCCCTTTCCTTCCCTCCTAGTCCTAATACTTGGAAGGGCTCCTAGTTCTACTAGGAAAGGGGGAATCCTACTCCCGGTGGAAGTAGGACTCCCCTAGGGCGCGCCATAGAGAGGGCCGGCCCTCCCCCTCGTCCATTACTTTATATACGGGGGCAGGGGGCACCCCAAAGACACAACAATTGATCTCTTGATCTCTTAGCCGTGTGCGGTGGCCCCCCCACCATAATCCACCTCGATCATATCGTAGCGGTGCTTAGGCGAAGCCCTGCGTCGGTAGAACATCATCATTGTCACCACGCTGTCGTGCTGACGAAACTCTCCCTCAACACTCGGCTAGATCGGAGTTCGAGGGACGTCATCGAGTTGAACATGTGCAGAACTCGGAGGTGCTGTGCATTCGGTACTTGATCGGTTGGATCGTGAAGACGTACGACTACATCAACCTCGTTGTGCTAATGCTTCCGCTTTCGGTCTACGATGGTACGTGGACACACTCTCCCCTCTCGTTGCTATGCATCACCATGATCTTGCGTGTGCGTAGGAATTTTTTTTTGAAATTACTACATTCCCCAACAATATCCTGACTGCCGAGGAATACGGCCTCAACCGCCCAGCCAAGAGCTACCCATAATAAAGACGGAAAAGTCCACAGTCACATGTACGACCTCCGACAGACACTGGAAAATAGAGCAGGACACACAAGATCAATCTACTGATCACGAGGATGCGCTTCGAGAAACGACGACGGCCACCTCTTCGGACGTGACAAACCTAACCACGCTCAGGCCGAATACCGCAGACAGACTCCATCGAAGGTCCGCCATGATGCGGCCTGATACAGAGGAGCCACACACCCACTCTGCTTCACAGATGAAGTATTGGATCATGAATTCCCCGAGGGGTTCAAGCCTGTCACACTACTTGGAAAAGGCATGTTAGTGGCGCACCTGTTTTGGCCATTAATGGCGCACTACAGGTGCGCCACTATCATCACGCCATTAGTAACTAATACTAATGGCGCACCCCTGGTGTGCCATTAGTATACCAACAGTAGTGGCGCACTAGGCGGTGCATCATTAGTATGTCCCGTGGTGCGCCATTAGTATGCCTCCCAGGGGGCCATATTTACCTTGTGCTCTGGGTTACTAATGGCGCACTACTAGGCAGTGCACCACTAGTGTGTTTATTGCAGTGCGCCACTAAAGTGTTGTGTGGTGCGCCACTAGTATGAATATTAGGAATTATTTTTTTTCTTTTCTGATATTTGCACAGGTTACAAAATATATTACTGGACAGAATATAGACATCACCACACATCAACAACAGATTTATCGAATACAATAGAAGATTAGTCTCCGAATTCAAAAGACCGAACAAAGTTAGAACATTACAAGTCTCGAGACCGCGAGTAGCGATTTTGTCTTCACATTACAAGTCGATATCGATCATCTAAACTACCATCACATAGAAGAGAGCTGCGGTCATCACGGTTAGCATCATCATGATGAAACTGGTCTTCATCCGGTTCCTCCTCCGCTCCCTCCTCTCTCCCGCTAGATAGCGTGTGTATCTAGCTTCCGCCTCCGCCCTAGTGGTGTACCCTTTGTAACTGTTGCCGCTGAAACGGTGAACCTGTCTCCGACACTCCTCCCAGTCGTCGTAGACTCCGGGAACCTTACCCTTGTACACGACATACGACGACATCTCTATGCACTAGCCAAACAAAATGTTAGTAGCAATTCAGAGACAATACATAAGCAATATATAAGTATGCAACAAAAGGATCGGAAGAGAAAAACAAGACATTAATAGCACGATTCATGGTCGTACTAATAAATAGCATCGATTACATATAAGTTGAGCGACTGTCCAAACCAAAGAGACATACAAGTTCATTAAAGTTTAATTACAACATGAGCTAATCGATATTTCAGAACTACATAGCATCACTACTTTCGACTCGACTCAAGGACCGGAGCGTGGATGAAGCCGCCGTCTGTCGTGATGGTCCTGAAATCGCGGGCATTGTCAGCCTGCATTTGTAGCGTTGTTTCTATCTCACTGTTGGACGGTTGATATCTGAGGTAGAACTGCCCCGAGGTACGAAAGATCCACTGAAAGATCCACTAATAAGAAAGTGCATGCGATAGAAGAAATTAATGTTTTGAGTGGAAAGATGGATGAACTTATGAAATTATTTGCTAATAAAAGTGTTTCTTCTGATCCTAATGATATGCCTTTGTCTACTTTGATTGAGAATAATAATGAATCTATGGATGTGAATTTTGTTGGTAGGAACAATTTTGGTAACAACACGTATAGAGGAAACTTTAATCCTAGGCCGTATCCTAGTAATTCCTCTAATAATTATGGTAATTCCTACAACAATTCTTATGAAAATTTTAATAAGATGCCCTCTGATTTTGAATCTAATATTAAATAATTTATTACTTCGCAAAAGAATTTCAATGCTTTGATTGAAGAAAAATTGTTTAAGATTGATGAGTTGGCTAGGAACATTGATAGAATTTCCCTTAATGTTGATTCTTTGAAACTTAGATCTATTCCACCTAAGCATGATATCAATGAGTCTCTCAAAGCCATGAGAATTTCCATTGATGAGTGCAAAGAAAGAATCGCTAGGATGCGTTCTAAGAAAGATTCCTTTATAATAGCGTGTTCTTCTAGTTTCCATGATAATAAAGATGAAGATCTAAAAGTTATTGATGTGTCCCCTATTAAATCTTTGTTTTGCAATATTAATCTTGATAATGATGGGACTGAATATGATCCACCTTTACCTAGAAGGCGTTCCAAAAATTCGGAGTTTTTAGATCTTGATGCTAAATTTGATAAAAGTGGGATTGAAGAGATCAAAACTCTAGATACTAATGAACTACTATTTTGGATTTCAAGGGATTTAATTATGATAATTGCTCTTTGATAGATTGCATTTTATTATTTCAATCCGTGCTAAATTCTCCTCATGCTTATAGCCAAAATAAAGCTTTTACTAAACATATCGTTGATGCTTTGATGCAATCTTATGAAGAAAAACTTGAGTTTGAAGTTTCTATCCCTAGAAAACTTTATGATGAGTGGGAACCAAATATTAAAATTAAAATTAAAGATCATGAATGCTATGCTATATGTGATTTGGGTGCTAGTGTTTCCACGATTCCAAAGACTTTGTGTGATTTGTTAGGTTTTCGTGATTTTGATGATTGCTCTCTAAACTTGCACCTTGCGTATTCCACTATTAAGAAACCTATGGGAAGAATTAATGATGTTATTATTGTTGCAAATAGGAATTATGTGCTCATAGATTTTATCGTTCTTGACATAGATTGCAATCCTTCGTGTCCTATTATTCTTGGTAGACATTTCCTTAGAACGATTGGTGCAATTATTGATATGAAGGAAAGAAATATTAGATTCCAATTTACGTGAAGGAAAGGCATGGAATACTTTCCTAGAAAGAAAATTAAATTACCTTATGAATCAATTATGATAGCCACTTATGGATTGCCTACCAAAGATGGTAATAGCTAGATCTATCCTTGCTTTTTATGCCTAGCTAGGGGCGTTAAACGATAGCGCTTGTTGGGAGGCAACCCAATTTTATTTTTATTAATTGATTTTTGATACTGTTTAGTAATAAATAAATTATATAGCCTATGTTTTGGTTGTGTTTTTTGTGCTTAATTAGTTTTTGTGCCAAGTAGAACCGTTGGGAAGACTTGGGGAAAGTCTTGTTAATCCTGCTGTAAAAAACAGAAACTTTAGCGCTCACGAGAACTGCTTCCATTTTTATATGGAAAGTGATATTTAGTTAATTCTTTTTGAATATGATTAATAGATAAATTCCTCACGTCCAGCAATTTATTTTTGAATTTTTGGGGTTCCAGATCTTGCGCTAGCTACAGATCACTACAGACTGTTCTGTTTTTGACAGATTCTGTTTTTCGTGTGTTGTTTGCTTACTTTGATGAATCTATGGCTAGTAAAATAGTTTATAAACCATAGAGAAGTTGGAATACAGTAGTTTTAACACCAATATAAATAAATAATGAGTTCATTACAGTACCTTGAAGTGGTCTTTTGTTTTCTTTCGCTAACGGAGCTCACGACATTTTCTACTTTAAGTTTTGTGTTGTGAAGTTTTCAAGTTTTGGGTAAGGATTTGATGGACTATGGAACAAGGAGTGGCAAGAGCCTAATCTTGGGGATGCCCATGGCACCCCCAAGATAATATAAGGACACCTAAAAGCCAAAGCTTGGGGATGCCCCGGAAGGCATCCGCTCTTTCGTCTACTTCTATCGGTAACTTTACTTGGAGCTATATTTTTATTCACCACATGATATGTGTTTTGCTTGGAGCGTCTTGTATGATTTGAGTCTTTGATTCTTAGTTTACCACAATCATCTTTTCTGTACACACCTTTTTAGAGAGACACACATGATTTGGAAATTATTAGAATACTCTATGTGCCTCACTTATAGCTGTTGAGTTATATAATTTTGCTCTAGTGCTTCACTTATATTTTTTATAGCGCGGTGGTGGATTTGTTTTATAGAAACTATTGATCTCTCATGATTCACTTGGATTATTTTGAGAGTCTTAAATGGCATGGTAAATTGCTTAAATAATCCTATATGCTTGGTATACAAGATTAATAATAAAATTCTCTTATGAGTGTGTTGAATACTATGAGAAGCTTGATACTTGATAATTGTTTTGAGATATGGAGATGGTGATATTAGAGTCGTGCTAGTTGAGTAGTGGTGAATTTGAGAAATACTTGTGTTAAAGCTTGTGATTCCCGTAGCATGCACGTATGGTGAACCGTTATGTGATGAAGTCGGAGCATGATTTATTTATTGATTGTCTTCCTTATGAGTGGAGGTCGGGGACGAGCGATGGTCTTTTCCTACCAATCTATCCCCCTAGGAGCATGCGCGTAATACTTTGCTTTGATAACTTGTAGATTTTTGCAATAAGTATATGAGTTCTTTATGACTAATGTTGAGTCCATGGATTATTCGCACTCTCACCCTTCCACCATTGCTAGCCTCTCTAATACCGCTGTCGGGTGGTTGGTGCGACATATGCCAACGGGTGGCTTATCATTGTGGGAGCCAATAAAACATCGCCGGTGCCTAGAAACGGGATAAGGCGAAGACATGCACGCTGGCGAATCTTACCCAGCTTCAGGGCTCTCCGTGGAGATAACACCCCTACTGCTGCTCTGCGGGGTCTCCGCATGGTTACTAGATCGGCAAGAAGCTACAAGAGGCTCCTTGAGCTGTTTGGTGAAAGGATGAAGAGGGGCAAGGCTTGCCTGCTCCTCCTCTCATTGCGGTGTCTAAAAACTATCCAAAGAGAGAGCCCCCCTGCATGGGTTCCCTGGGGGTTTATATAGGCCTACCCCCCAGGGGTACAATGGTAATCCGGCTGGGCGTGGGCCCCAGCCGTCTGTGTCTATGCTGGCCGGCTTCTCCGCCGACCGATGGGCCCGCCGCCTGGCAGGCCCCGCCGGCTGCCGGCCCTCTGGTCGACAGGCCGGCCCCACCGCTCGGGAGTTTTGTCGGAGGCTGGTTACTGTTGCCTTGCCTCTGGTGACGAGGGCTTTGTCGTGGTAAGCATGGCTACAGTGTCATCGCGAGGCGGCTCATCACTGTAGCCTTACCTTGTCTTATCTCCTTAATGAGTCACCTCTTTCGAGGGAGAGAGCTGGCCGGCTATTGGGAGCCGGCCGTACCCCAGGCTGACTGCGGGAAGCCTGGACGCCTTTGGGGTCTCCCTGACTGAGGGGCCCCGCCACCCACGGGTCGTACTGATCGCTTGCCGTGGGTGACGTCACGATCAACGTGGCAACAGTGCTGCACCGGACGGGTGATGGTCACCCCGTACGACGCACTGTGGCCATGCATGCCCCGGCATTCGGGGGTGGCAGGCTTCACTGTAACCACGCCCCATCTTGTCGCCGTTATGTGGGTGCAGACTCTGAGGGCACGATCTTGGCCGCCTGCTGAGGGGCCGGCTCCTGGGAGTCGGCCTTCTCATGGCCGGCTTCTTGGAGTCGGCCTTCTCGTGGTCTTGTTTCCCAAGGATTTCAGGGCTGGGCCACCTCTGGACAGCCGGCCTGAGAGGTAGCCAGCTGGGGGAAGGCGGCCCCATGTCTTAGACGCTTGGAGGCTCAATCGGCCTATAATTTTTCTGAAGAACCAGGGGAAGCCGGCTAGGCTACCCATGGTCATTTACTCTGACAGTAGTCCCCGAAGCTGGTTGGGCTCGAAGGCAGAAAAAAGGTGAGGAGCTCAATCAGCTTCCTATCTTGAGGGGCCGGGAACTGGGAGCCGGCTTTGACTAGGCGTGCCGTCTTCTAGAGATTTCGAAGCTTGAAGGCGGGTTCCAGTGGGCGCGCGAGTCAGGCTGCGAGCTGACCGTTCGTCACCTGCGCGCCACATGGCACCCCACAGCTGGAGGGGCCTGCGAGCCCACGCGCGTGACGGGGCGCCGCCGCAGTCCGGGGCCCGCCACTACAAGGCCTCGGCCCACGCGCGGATCTTCTGCGGCCCAGATAGACCGCGCGCCTCCCAGCGGCGGTTTCCGCACGTCGTGAAGGCGCAATAATCGCGGGGCGTGGGGGAGTGGGTGCAGTTAATCCCACGCCCTGCCTCCGCGGCTTCGCGCGCTCTCCCCTGCTCTGCCCCTTCCTTCTTCTTCCTCCTCTCCGCCGCCACAGCCACCCGCCGCCGCCCGGGCTTCCCGCCAATCTCCTTGGCTTGCCGTTGCTTCGTCATAGCAGGGTCGCGCGCCTTTCTTCCGCCGCACCTTTCTCATCGCCACGCCGTTCCTATGGTGTTGTCGAGCTCCTGGGACGGCTCCAACGTCCACGATGACCACGTCGACTTCCTCCACCGGACGCGGCGGCTGCCAGGCGCGGATTTCGTGCGGGTCCGCCTTGTGCCGGAGAGGGAGATCTCGTTGGCACCGGAGGAGGACAAGCGGGTAATCTTCCGCTTGCACTGCCTGCGCGGCTTCGGCCTGCCGACGAGCGGGTTCCTCCGCTCCTTCCTCGAATTTTATCATCTCCAGCCACATCACCTTACTCCGAACGCGGTGATGCTGCTGTCGGTCTTCGTCGCCCTATGCGAGCGTTTTCTCGGCGTCCTCCCCACCCTCAAACTGTGGGGAGAATCCTTCCAGTGCAAGCTTGGCACTGTCGTCGCGGGCGTGCCCGCCCCATGTGGCGCCTTCATCCCCATGCGGAGGACGAGCGGCAACAACCCGTTTCCGCCCATCCCACTGATCCAGTCGGTGAAGCTCTAGCAGAAATCCTACTTCTACGTGAAGAACATCGCTCCCCAAGGAGACTTCGTCAATCTGCCGCCTTACGTAGCCGGCCCGCCGGGTGGTAGGCAGCCCTCATGGTCCTTCCGGGCCAGGTCGCTGTCTCAGGGTGGGGCCGCCTCCGTTGCACGGCTCCGGGTGATGATCCAGTCGGAGGGCCTGATTGGGTCTGACCTGGTGGCCGTCTTCGTGGAGCGCCGGGTGCTCCCGCTTCAGGGCCGACCTCATATGATCTGTCAGATGAGCGGCCGCTTCGACCCACGCCAGCTAAGCGCCAAGGAGATGCCTCACGCCGAGGTGTCTTACATGGTGAACTATATTTCCAACTGCAAGCTCACCGAGGAGTGGCACTACGGCAAGGTGCCGTACTCTCGCGCCAATCCTCCGCCGGTAGTAAGTTTCTCTTCTTTTCTTCTTTTGTTGTCACCGGGTTCATGGTGGCCGACTCCTGACCAGTCGGCTTGTTTTGGCAGAATCCCATACTTCCGCCGGCAACCGGTGCTGCAGGGGTGGAACGCCAGTTCCTCCCTGACCGCACGATGGACGACATTGACAACCCGGACCTGGGGCGGCCGCCATGGAAGAAGACGTCGTAGGGGAGGGCGGCGAGGCAGGCGGCTCTGGGCTCAGGGCCGCCTTCGAGGATTGGCTGGATGACGCCGAGGCCGAAGTCATTCCGCGCCGTCAGCCGGCGCCCGATCATCAAGGCGTGGGCCCATCCGCCGCGCCGGCTCCCCATGGCGGCGCGCAGAAACGCCGGGCCGCATCGACCCACTTCGGCAGCCGGCCGAAGAAGCCCAAGAGTACCGCGGCAGCGACCAAGCGGGATGAGGCGGCCGCGAAGGCGGCCCGCTTCCGTAAGGTGGTGAAGCAGCCGAAGTCAGTTTCAGTGTAGGCGTTATCGTTCTTACGCTTTTCTTTTTCTTCTTCGGTTGATATCTTTCTAAGCCTTCTTCTTGACTTATCAAACAGGGCCCCACTTTCTCATGAACGGGCCCCTACCGCCTCCGTAGTCGGACCCGCGGGAGGGTCCTCAAGCTCCTGCCATGTGGACCCCCGCGCCGATCTCCTAGAGGCGATAGAGCAAAACACGCGGGAAGCATGGGAGGAGCGGGAGGCGGAGGAGCGGAAGGCGGCTCGGGAGGCGAGGGAGAAGTCGGCGGAGGCACGGGCCGATGCGGCTGCCAAGGCCCAGGCGGAGGCCACGGCCATGGAGGAGGAGGCGGAGGCCCAGCGAAACCAACCTCCGCTGCTCGTCATCCCCCTTCGCGCCGCGGCACCCGACATTCCGGTGCCCCCGACGGAGGAGACCAGCCGCGGCCAGCCGGCGAAGGGGAAGGAGGCGGAACCGACGCCGCCGGCTGGAACGGGCCAAGGTAACTGCCCCGACACGCCGCCTGTGCAGCCGGCCAGAGGTGAGCCGACTGTCGGGGCGGACCTTGTGGTCCTGTCGCCGTCCCGTCGGCGCGCGGAGAAGGCGACTTGAGTGCCAGATCCGCACAACGCCGCTGGCCCCGGCCAGTCAGCCCAGGACTTGGAAGCGGCTAGCGATAGCTCGTCCGGGTGGACGCCGGGCGGTGGGACGGTCGTGCTGAATGTGGCGGCGCAGGACGTCTGGAACCGGATTCAGGCCCAAGCTACCGCGCTGAAGCAGTACACCCAAGAATTTCTCACGACGCAAACGGTGATCCGGGTGAGTCCTTCCATTTTTCGTTGATTGTTCCTGATTTCTTCCATGGGGGCGCGTCAGCGCACCCACTGGGTGTAGTCCCCAAGTTCCGAGTCGGCTGCTGAGCAGGCGGCTTGGAACTTCTTGGTAGACTCTAATTGTTGTTTTGTTCTTACTTGTATCACTTATCTTGTTTGCAGGAGTACCATAACCTTCGCGCGGCTGCCTTCAACTCCCAGGCCCAGGAGTTGAATCAGAAAACCACTGATCTGACCGAGAGCCGGAGTAAGTGCTTCATCTTTTGTTTCAAGTGGGGGCGCGTCATTGCACCCACTGGGTGTAGTCTCCGAGATTCGGGCCGACTGCTGAGTAGTCGGGTCGGATCTTTTCCTGACAACTTCTTTCTTCATATCTGCAGGGGCCAATGCTGACTTGAGGAGCCAGCTGAGCAGAGCCCAGACCGCCCTTCGCGCTAAGGAGGCCGAGTGCGCCGCCCTGGCTCAAGAGCGTGACCGCCTGGCCAAGAAGCTGGCCGACCAGGAGGAGAGCCACAAGGCAGCCCTGAAGGCGGCGCAGGACAGCGAGGCCGCCCTCAAAGCCGAATATGAGACCGAGGCAGCGAACTGGGCCGAGGCCAGGCAGGCGCTGAGTCAAGCCTACAACCGGGTAGAAGATTTGATCGACGGTGAGCCGCCTTCTTCGTCGTTTCTTTGCCTGCCTCCTACTATCTAGTTCGTCTTTTGACTTTGTGCCACTGCTTTCTTCTTTGTGCAGATTACTTTCCCGGTTACTCTGCTGCCGCCACTCAAGCCATCGAGGCCTACCGCGACGCGCGACGGCAGGCGGGGGCCGAGGTTGCACCGGGTGCCAGCCGGTCGCATGAGGAGCAGCTTCTGGCACTTCAAGCCCGCCTGCAGCCAGCCCACCGTATGCTCCGCCGTCTTCAACGTGCCGGGGCGCAAGTGCTGGCCGCCCTCTGGCCCGGTGAGGTGATCCCGCGCACCCCAAGTCGGACCGCCGACTGGCTGGAAGTCACAGTCGGCCGCTTCGAGGCTTGGAAGGCGTTAGTGGCCTGGTCCGGCGCTGGGCGGGCACTGGAGTTCGTCCGAGCTTGGTATCCTGGGCTGAACTTGGACCAGCTAAGCACCTGGGGGCAGGAGGCTGATGAGGAGCTGGAGGCGGTGCAGCCGTCTATCATCCAGCGCGCCTCGGCAATCGCCATGTACACCGACACCAGCACCTTTGCTCCTGACGTGGATGACGCCAGCGTCGCTCAGCCGGAGGAGTGGTTCGGGCTGAACCCGGCCAAAGGTGAGGACTCGACGGAGGAGATTGCCTCCAGTGATGAGGGCGAAGGAGAAGAGGGAGAGGATGGTGAAGACGATGCGCCGGACGGTGAAGCGACCAGCCCGCCTCAGCCTGATCGTGCCTCTAGCAACGATGCCGAGACTCGCCAGCCGGTCACTCCTCCAGCCGGCACCGCCGACTCCAACAACCCGCCCAACTCGCCCGTCGTTTCCCTGGCTTGATCCGCCATCCTTGCTTTCCTGCTTGTTACTCTTTTGAACAATCTTTAAATTTGCGCAGTTCCACCCACTGGGGGTGTATTCAGACTATGTTGAATGCTGGCCTTTCGAAGGTCTTTTGTGTAAATATTATGCATGTGTTTGGCTTCAGTTCATGTTTGCTTTTCATCCTTTTGGCTTTTTCCTTTGCCGCCTTTCCTTAGCTGCCGCCTTCCCAGCCGGACAGCTGCTCTGCAGTCTGTGGCTGGAGAAGGATTTGGTTGTTTTGGGAAGGCAAGTACTCGAGCTTTCTTAGATTACAGCAAGGTGAACGGGAAGCCGGCCAGCCGACTGCTCTAGTAGCCGGCTGGCGGGGAGGGAGGCCGGCTCGCGTTATATAAGTTCGTTGGTCCTTAGCCATTTTTTGTGTGGGCATCCTTTCCTGCCCTTGGCTCTTGCCAGTCGGACAGTCGATTCTTCGAGCTGCGACTTTTGGCAAGAGGGGGCTTGGGTGCCGGCACACTACTGGTCTGACTGCAGGCAGAACTTTATATATAACTTAAGGCGGCGAGTCCCCGGGCCGACTGGTCAGGCCTGGTGCCAGACGAAAAGACAAATGTAGTAACATATTCATAGGCATGATACCCGTTATCCATAGATAAAAAGGGTAGTCCCCGAGTGCTCCTCGGGGGACCCTTTGTCTCGTACTTAGTACAAAAGTTAGCGTGATACATACTGCTTTTTAACTGTAGATCTTCGGAGGAGATTGGCGTTCCATGGTCGTTCCGACTCCTTGCCGGAATCATCTCTCTTGTGTGCCTTCGGCTTCTGCGCGTCGATTAGGTAGTAGGAGTCATTGCCTAGAGCTCTGCTGATGACGAAAGGGCCCTCCCAAGGGGCCGAGAGCTTGTGCTGGCCGGCTGTTCGCTGGATCAGCCGGAGCCCAAGATCGCCCTCTTGGAAGGATCTTGGCTTGACTTTTCGTCTATGGTAGCGGCGCAGACCCTGCTGATAGATGGCGGACCGGCTGAGGGCTAACATCCGGCCCTCTTCCAGTAGGTCGACGCCGTCTTCACGTGCTTCCTTGGCCTCCGCTTCCTTGTACATGGTGACCTGAGGTGAGTCGAACTCGATGTCAGTTGGAATGACCGCCTCGGCGCCATATACAGGGAAGAAAGGGGTGAAGCCGGTTGACTTGTTTGGGGTAGTGCGCAAACTCCAGAGGACGGTCGGCAGCTCGTCAAGCCAACAACCGGCCAAACGCTCCAGTGGCACGACCAATCAGGGCTTGATGCCGGAGAGGATGAGGCCGTTTGCTTGCTCGACATGGCCGTTTGACTGCGGGTGGGCGACGGATGCTAGGTCTAGCCGGATGTCGTGTGTTGCGCAGAAACATGCTAGTGCTCCCTTTGCAAAATTTGTACCATTGTCGGTGATGATGCTGTGCGGTATGCCATACCGGGTTGTGATATCTGCGACGAACGTTACGGTAGTCGGCCCATTCAGCTTCTTGATCGGCTTTGCTTCGATCCAGTTGGTAAATTTGTCCAAAACGACGAGCAGATGTGTCATGCCGCCGCGTGCCGTCTTGAATGGGCCCACCATGTCTAGCCCCCAGACGGCAAATGGCCAGGTGAGGGGGATGGTCTTGAGTGCGGAAGCCAGCAGATGTTGCTTGGAACTAAAAACTTGGCACCCTTTACAATGTTTGACTAGCTCCTTGGCGTCATCCAAAGCAGTCGGCCAGAAGAATCCATGGCGGAAAGCTTTGGCGACGAGTGATCGTGAGGCCGCATGGTGGCCGCATTCGCCTTGGTGGATGTCTTTGAGGATTGCTATGCCCTTCTCTGGCTTGACGCAGCGCTGGAAGACTCCAGTGACATTGTGCCTAACAAGCTCTCGGTTTACTATTGTGTATGCTCCGGCTCGGCGTTGAACTTGTCTTGCTGAGATTTCGTCGGTTGGTAACTCTTTGTTTATTAAGAAGTTGAGGATGGGTTGGGCCCATGATGGAGCTGTGACTTCTTCCATTGTCAGAACTGCTACTGTGACCAGGGCGGGTGGGCTGGGCGGTGAAGAGTTGGAGTCCGCCGCCGCCTGCTGCGTCGATGCAGTCCCCGGGCCAGCTGCAATAGCCCCCGGGCCGAGTTCCGAAGTCCCCGAGCCGGGTGCGACTACGGCAGTCCCCAGGCCACCTGTTGAAGTCCCCGAGCCGTCTGCTTGGTTCCCCAAGTCGGATCCGACTGCGTCGGGGTCAGGCGGCACGAAGATAGAATCAGATTCTGGAGACAGCTTGATAGACGGCTTGAGGAGGCGGTGGAGAGAAACGCTGGCTGGAATAGCTTGCCGGGTGGAGCCTACACGTGCCAGGGCATCTGCTTGCATGTTGTCGACGCGTGGTACATGAAGGAACTCGCATCCTTCAAAATATCCACTGATTTGCTGAACGAGGAAGCGGTAGCTCGCCATGTTCGCGTCCTTGGCGTCCCAGTTTCCAAATGACTGCTGGACCACCAAATCCGAGTCTCCATAGCACAGGATCTGGTGGATGCCGAGCTCCTTGGCTAGCCGGAGCCCGTGTATGAGAGCCTCGTACTCGGCCACATTGTTGGAGGCGGCAAAATGAATTTGCAATGTGTACTTGAGCTTGTCACCTTTGGGGGAGGTGAGGATGATGCCCACTCCCAAGCCGGTGTGCCTCTTGGACCCGTCGAAGTGCATCCGCCAATGAGTGGAGTCGGGGGTCGGTGGCAGGTACTGGGTTTCGGCCCAGTCGACGAGGAAGTCGGCCAATGCTTGGGATTTAATGGCGGTGCGAGGTAGGTAGAATATCTTGTAGGGAGCCAGCTCAATGGCCCATTTTGCCACTCGGCCGGATGCATCCCGGCTGCCTATGATCTCGGCGAGCGGGGCAGTACATACGACCATGATGGGGTGCTCTTGGAAGTAGGGCTTGAGCTTCTTGGCAGCGAAGTACACACCATAGCACATCTTCTGGTAGTGTGGGTAGTTCTGCTTCGAGGTGGATAATACTTCGCTTAAATAATACACCGGCCTCTGGACCAGCTGAGCTCGGCCTTCTTCTGGGCGCTGGACCACGACGATTGTGCTGACCACCCGGTTAGTAGCGGCAATGTAAAGGAGCATGGGCTCATTTTCAGTCGGTGCCGCCAAGACAGGTGGCGTGGTCAGCATCTTCTTTAGCTCATGGAAGGCTTGGTCCGCCTGGTCGTTCCACTTGAAATGAGCAGACTTCTTCATGAGTCGGTAGAGGTCGTCGGCGGCATGCTCGTCGGGGAATTCATCTTGAACGGCCCCGACTGCCGGTCGAGCAGCCGGCTGCGGAGGGGCCGGAGGCGGCTGACCGGCAGGCGGAGGCGGCGCTATCCCCTCGCCCTTGGAGATCCGCGTGAGCCAGTGGAACTTTCGGGTTGTGTGGTTTGAAGGCTTCGCGCTGCTGTGAAACTTGCAGGGGGCATCAAGTGCTTGCTCGTAGGAGAAAGCGGGCTTCCACGCCGGCCTGCTGCCCTTCTGCTTCTTGGGCGTGGGCCGCCCTTCTGGTTGTTCATCTTCGGCGGTGGCCACCAACCGACTGATGGGAGGCGGCGGGGGAGCCTTGCGCTTGTGGTCGTTCGGGTATGGGCGTCGGCTGGAGTCTCCTGCCGGCGTCTTGGGACTCGGAGCGAGTACCTTCTCGGAGGCGTCTACTCAGAGCTCGGTCTTCATTGAGGAATCGGCCGTGGCGTATTTGTCAGCTATGATCAGTAGTTCGTCGAAGGTAGTCGGCTTCTCGCAGAGGAGTCGGTGCTTGAGGAGGGTGCCTTCTCGGCACCCAGCGGTGAAGTACTCTATAGCTTGAACCTCATGCACCCCTTCGCAGGAGTTGCGGAGTTCGGCCCAACGCGTGAGGTAGTCGCGAGTTGACTCACTGGGCCCTTGCACACATAAGGAGAGCTGTCGGGGTTTAGGAGCCCGCTTGTAGGTGCTGGTGAAGTTGCGGATGAAGGCTTTTGTGAAGTCCAGCCAGCTGTTGACGCTGTAAGGCTTGAGGCTGTTGAGCCAGGTACGCGCTGTGCCTTTGAGCATGAGGGGAACATACTTCACGGCAAGGCGCCTGTTGCCGTTCGCGATGCTAACCGCAGTGGAGTAGTCGATCAGCCAATCTTCCAGCTTCATGGAGCCGTTGTACTTGGGCGTGTCTCTTGGGAGCGAGAACCCTTTGGGGAAGGGTTCATCGCGGATGCGGGGGCCAAAACAGGGTGGGCCGACATCATCTTCTTCTTCCAGAGCCAGGGATCGCGCTAGGCGGTCGATCTGGTGGCGGGCGTCATTCTCGCCGACTCCTTCGCGGCGACCCAGTCGGCCGCTGAGAGTCCGATGCATGACAGGTGGCGGAGTGGGGTATCTCTCCCGACGAGGTGGAGGAGGGGGCGGATCGCCCCGTCATTCCACAGCTCGGGGACGGCCTTCCGCGTCACGCTCGATGGAGATTCGAGTCCGGCTGCGGCTGGCAGCCGGCTCCTTTTCTTTCCTTGCGCGGGTGTTGCCCGCCATCGTCATTCGGGACGTCGCATCGTGCTCTCGGCGCGGGGGAGGACTGTCGGCGCGGACACCGGCTTCATGCCGCTCTGTGGCCACGTCGATAAGCTGCTGGATGCATCTGGTCATGTAGGGGAGCTCGTCGGCTGTAATGCCCTCGATGCGGCTATATCTCCCACGTGTCGAAGCACGACTTGGAGGCATAACCGCATTGAAAGCAATGTCGCAAGAGAGGTAATCTTCACACAACCCATGTAATACATAAGGGAAAGAGATACATAGTTGGCTTACAATCGCCACTTCACACAATTACATGAATAAAGCATTACATCATCCAGATACAGTCAAGGTCCGACTACGGAACCAAAATAAAAGAAGAACCCCAAATGCGACAAAGGTCCCCGATCGACCCCAACTGGGCTCCACTACTGATCAACTAGAACGAAACAACATAAAGGACAAGATCTTCATAGAGCTCCTCCTTGAGCTTGGTTGCGTAATCTGCACGGACTCATCGGCACCTGCAAGCTGGTTTTGGAAGTATCTGTGAGCCACGGGGACTCAGCAATCTCGCACCCTCGCGATCAAGACTATTTAAGCTTATGGGTAAGGTAAAGGTATGAGGTGGAGCTGCAGCAAGCGACTAGCATATATGGTGGCTAGCATACGCAAATGAGAGCGAGAAGAGAAGGCAAAGCACGTTTGAGAAAGTATGATCAAGAAGTGATCCTAAACAACCTACGTCAAGCATAACTCCAACACCGTGTTCACTTCCCGGACTCCGCCGGAAAGAGACCATCATGGTAACACACGCTGTTGATTCATTTTAATTAAGGTCAAGTTTAGGTTTTCTACAACCGGACGTTAACAAATTCCCATCTGCCCATAACCGCGGGCACGACTTTTGAAAGTCCAAATCCCTGCAGGGGTGTCCCAACTTAGCCCATCACAAGCTCTCACGGTCAATGAAGGAATAGACCTCCTCCCAAGACGTTCCGATCAGACTCAGTATCTCGGTTCTACAAGACACTTCGACAAGTTAAAAACAAATCCAGCAACACCGCCCGAATGTGCCGACAAATCCCGATAGGAGCTGCACATATCTCCTTCTCAGGGCACACTCAGATTGTCTTAGGTACGGGTAGGCCAGCCCAGAGTTGCCCCTGGTGGCCACCGGCAGCTGACAGGTTGGACCAACACTCAGAGGAGCACTGGCCCGGGGGTTTAAAATAATGATGACCCTTGGGCGCGCGACCCCCAAGGGAAAAGAAAAGGCTAGGCGGCGAATGGTAAAACCAATGTTGGGCATTGCTGGAAGAGTTTTACTCAAAGCGAACTGTCAAGGGGTTCCCATTATTACCCAACCGCGTAAGGAACGCAAAATCTGGGAACATAACACCGATATGACGGAAACTAGGGCAGCAAGAGTGGAACAAAACACTAGGCATAAGGCCGAGCCTTCCACCCTTTACCAAGTATATAGATGCATTAATTAAATAAGATATATTGTGATATCCCAACAAGTAAACATGTTCCAACAAGGAACAACATCTCCATGTTCCAGCAAGGAACAAACTTCATCTTCACCTGCAACTAACAACGCTATAAGAGGGGCTGAGCAAAGCGGTAACATAGCCAATCAACAGTTTGCTAGGACAAGGTGGGTTAGAGGCTTGGTTCAACAATATGGGAGGCATGATCAGCAAGTGGTAGGTATCGCAGCATAGGCATAGAAAAAGAGCGAGCAACTAAGCAAGAAACGATAGAAGTGATTTCGAGGGTATGGTCATCTTGCCTGAGATCCCGCAAAGAAGAAGAACGAGTCCATGAAGAAGACAAATGGACGTAGTCGAACGGTTCCTCACAAACGCGACGTTATCGGAACCAACACGAAGAAGCAACACCGGAAAAGAGCAAACAACCTAGTAAACAACCACCACATAGACATGGCATGATGTGCAAACAAGAATGATGCATGTCCGGTTTAAAGAGGGCATGGCATGACAAAGTGCAACAAACAACACTAAAAATTAAGTGGAGCTCAATATGCAACGAGTTGCATATTGACGAAAAACCACATGACTTATTTAGTTCTCTCTCGTTTATGTACCCAACAAGATTAAATGTTGTTAGCATGGCAAGAGGTGAAGCAAATGAAAACTACCTATCTAGTCAAGGTTAAATGAGGCCGGAAGCAACGAACAACAATTCCGGAAACTCCTCATGAGCATATTATAGATTTGGTACTGTTCTGCCCTAAACACAATTTTAGAGTTGTTTAACATGCAAATAAAGGTCACCATGTTAAACTAGGCATTTTCCTACCCCATTTACATATAAAGTTTGTTAGATTTGGAGCTACGGTTGAATAGTTATGAATTAAATCATTTTAGCATGCTATTTGAGCAAATTTAAACAAACTTCATTTAAAACATTTTAAACATAGATGAAAGTGGCAAATTATTAATCCACACAAAATTTTAAGCAAGTTTCATATATTAAGTTTTTACATGTGATGCATGATTGGGAAGTTATTATATGCATGTAGCCTAGGGGGTTTTCTGCAAAGCCGGCAGCCTCAGGATAATTCAGAAAAACATCCTGACAGGAAAAAAACACATAGGCCGAAACTGGCAGGCCCGAAGGAACAGGGAAACGGGAGGGCTCCTCACCCAGGGGCTCGGCCCAGTAGGAAGCAGAGGACGCCGGATGGGGCAGAAGTTGGGCCGGCCTGTCTGAGGCCCATGCAGCACTGGATCCGGGCCTTGAGTGCGGGGTCAACGCGCTCGGTCTCCTCGAGCACCCGCTCGAGTAGAAAGCAGGGGCGGCGGCTGCCGCGTCAAACACCGGCGAGGGGCGGCGCAGAGAGGATCGGCGAGGAGCGGGATCCGGCCTGAATGGATGCGGGGCGGCGCGGGCTTCCCAGATCTGCCAGAAGGGAGGCCGGACTGGGCGACTGGCGGCATATTCCGGCGATGGCGGCACAGATACAAGGCCATGGAGGCTCTACAGGAAGAGGCAGAGAGAGATGAGACAGGAAGGAAAACGAGGAGGGAGGAAGGAGAGGGGCTGCCTGGGACGCGACCTGTGGGGCGCCGGTGACAAGGTGGAGTACGACGGCGGCGAGGTTCCGGTGGCGCGGGAAGCGAGGTGGAGGTGGGAGGAGGCTGGCGACGCACTGAAAACAAGGAGGGATTGTCTGCTGCCAAAAATGGAAGGGGTTCCCTTTTATATCTAGGGCTAGGGCAAGAGGGGGTTAGGAGGGGTGCAGGTGGGTTGTGAAAAAGAGGTTGGGCTGAGATGAGAGGAGAGGGGTGCAGCCCGGCAACTGTTTACGGAGACCGGAAACGTCCGACATTTGACCGGCTATAATGCCGCTATAGTTTAATGGTTGGGCTATCAAACGAACTCCGAATGCGATGAAACTTGACAGGCGGTCTATCTACACTATAATAAGACCACATGCCAACTTTCATCCAATTCCGAGAACATTTTTCGACCACTTATAAAATACTATTTCGGACATGCCACGGGCGCGTGCAAGTGTGGTTGGACTCAGAACGGACAACGGAAGGAACAGGGAGACCCGGACGGATGCAAGTTTTGAAAACATGATGATGCAATGCACATGATGACATGACAAGATGCAACACGCAAGTGAATGACATGGCAACGGCGGTGAATAACTGGACGACAACTGGCACATCGGTCTTGGGGCGTTACAGGCCCTCAGTCCGTCCAGCTCGTCCACAGCCGCCTGGGCAGCGCATAGGTTCTCGAGAGGCGTGGCATAGACTGGGCGATCTGCTCCCAGCGTGCCAGCGATAGCTACACCGCGTTTCTTGATGATACCGACACGGCTTGGCCCGTCGGGAGGCGGTGTGCCGAAGGCGGCGCGGTCGACTTCGCGCTGGTGAGCCTCGGTGAGGCGTCTCATGGAGGCTAGCTTCTGGCCCTCCGCGATGAGGGCGTGCCTCTAGTGTCTGGGCGTCGGCGTCAGCCGGGATGGTGGCGGATAGGTCGTGCAGCGCCGCCTGCAGGGCGTCGTGGGTGTTTTCGCCAACGGCGGCGCCGTGGCTGATGACCAGTACCTCGGTGATGGCGCTGCCACTGCTGTCGGCTCGAGGAAGAGGGTCATTGATGATTACCACGTTGGAGGGGAAGGCGTCAAGTGATGCCGTGTCGAAATCGACAAGCATCGGGTCGGTGGAGCCAACCGACTCCAGGTCCGCAGCCAGCTCGCCGGAGACGTGGAGTTAGTCGAGGAGGCTGACGAGTTGGCTTTCGGGGCAGCCTGTGCCCGCGTCGGATGCGGGCTCATCAGAGATGCGAGCCTCGCCAAGAAGATTGGCGAGGCAGCTCGCCGCACATGCATCAGCGACGCCTTGCAGCGCGTCGGGGCAAGCGCCATCGGGTGAGCCGTGCTGGCTTCGCACACTGGGGAGGAAAAGGGTTCCCGGCCAGAGCAGGTCTCCGGACGACGGTGCACCTGGCCCCACGGTGGGCGCCAAATATCGGGTGGTTGGTGCGACATATGCCAATGGGTGGCTTATCATTGTGGGAGCCAATAAAACATCGCCGGTGCCTGGAAACGGGATAAGGCAAAGACATGCACGCCGGCGAATCTTACCCAGCTTCAGGGCTCTCCGTGGAGATAACACCCCTACTGCTGCTCTGCGGGGTCTCCGCATGGTTACTAGATCGGCAAGAAGCTACAAGAGGCTCCTTGAGCTGTTTGGTGAAAGGATGAAGAGGGGCAAGGCTTGCCTGCTCCTCCTCTCGTTGCAGTGTCTAAAAACTATCCAAAGAGAGAGCCCCCCTGCATGGGTGCCCTGGGGGGTTTATATAGGCCTACCCCCCAGGGTTACAATGGTAATTTGGCTGGGCACGGGCCCCAGCCGTCTGTGTCTACGTTGGCCGGCTTCTCCACCGACTGATGGGCCCGCCGCCTGGTAGGCCCCGCCGGCTGCCGGCCCTCTGGTCGACAGGCCGGCCCCACCGCTCGGGAGTTTTATCGGAGGCTGGTTACTGTTGCCTTGTCTCTGGTGATGAGGGCTTTGTCATGGTAAGCATGGCTACAGTGCCGTCGCGAGGTGGCTCATCACTGTAGACTTACCTTGTCTTATCTCCTTAATGAGGCACCTCCTTCGAGGGAGAGAGCTGGCCGTCTATTGGGAGCCGGCCGTACCCCAGGCCGACTGCGGGAAGCCTGGCCGCCTTTGGGGTCTCCCTGACTAAGGGGGCCCGCCACCCACGGGTCGTACAGACCGCTTGCCGTGGGTGACGTCACGATCAACGTGGCAACAGTGCCGCGCCGGACGGGTGATGGCCGCCCCGTATGACGCACTATGGCCATGCGTGCCCCGGGATTCGGGGGTGGCAGGCTTCACTGTAGCCACGCCCCGTCTTGTCGCCATTATGTGGGTGCAGACTCTGAGGGCACGATCTTGGCCGCCTGCTGAGGGGCCGGCTCTTGGGAGTCGGCCTTCTCATGGCCGGCTTCTTGGAGTCGGCCTTCTCGTGGTCTTGTTTCCCAAGGATTTCAGGGCTGGGCCGCCTCTGCGCAGCCGGCCTGAGAGGTAGCCAGCTGGGGGAAGGCGGCCCCACGTCTTGGACGCTTGGAGGCTCAATCGGCCTATATTTTTTCTGAAGAACTAGGGGAAGCCGGCTAGGCTACCCGTGGTCATTTACTCCGAAAACCGCACACCTTTTGTCGGTATCATACACCCACCATATACCTTCCTCAAAACAGCCACCATACCTACCTATCATGGCATTTCCATTGCCATTCCGAGATATATTACCATGCTACTTTCCTCTGTTCCGTTTACTATGACACGCTCCATCATTGTCATATTGCTTTGCATGATCATGTAGTTGAGATTGTATTTGTGGCAAAGCCACCGTTCATAATTCTTTCATACGTGTCACTCATGAGTCATTGCATATCCCGGTACACCGCCGGAGGCATTCATATAGAGTCATATCTTGTTCTAAGTATCGAGTTGTAATTCTTGAATTATAAGAAAATAAAAGTGTGATGATCATCATTATTAGAGCATTGTCCCAGTGAGGAAAGGATGATGGAGACTATGATTCCCCCACAAGTCAGGATGAGACTTCGGACGAAAAAAAGAGGCCATAAAAAAAGAGAAAAGACCCAAATAAAATATATATATATATATATATGAGAGAAAAAGAGAGAAGGGACAATGCTACTATCCTTTTACCACACTTGTGCTTCAAGGTAGCACCATGATCTTCATGATAGAGAGTCTCCTATGTTATCACTTTCATATACTAGTGGGAAATTTTCATTATAGAACTTGGCTTGTATATTCCAATGATGGGCTTCCTCAAAATGCCCTAGGTCTTTGTGAGCAAGCGAGTCGGATGCGCACCCACTTAGTTTCTTTTT
Source organism: Triticum urartu (assembly GCF_003073215.2). Taxonomy (NCBI): domain Eukaryota; kingdom Viridiplantae; phylum Streptophyta; class Magnoliopsida; order Poales; family Poaceae; genus Triticum; species Triticum urartu. Next base: position 448,275,876 of record NC_053027.1, read on the forward strand.
GAGCTTTCATATACTTATAGCTCTAGTGCATCTGTTGCATGGCAATCCCTACTCACTCACATTGATATCTATTGATGAGAATCTCCATAGCCCGTTGATATGCCTAGTCGATGTGAGACTATCTTCTCCTTTTTGTCTCCTCCACAACCACCATTCTATTCCACCTGAAGTGCTATGTCCATGGCTCACGCTCATGTATTGCGTGAATATTGAAAAAGTTTTGAGAATGTCAAAAGTATGAAACAATTGCTTGGCTTGTCATCGGGGTTGTGCATGATTTAAATACTTTGTGTGGTGAAGATAGAGCATAGACGGACTATATGATTTTGTAGGGATAACTTTCTTTGGCCATGTTATTTTGAGAAGACATAATTTCTTAGTTAGTATGCTTGAAGTATTATTATTTCTATGTCAATATTGAACTTTTGTCTTGAATCTTTCGGATCTGAATATTCATACCACAATTAAGAAGAATTACATTGAAAATATGCCAACTAGCATTCCACATGAAAAATTCTGTTTTTATCATTTACCTACTCGAGGACGAGCATGAATTAAGCTTGGGGATGCTTGATACATCTCCAACGTATCTATAATTTTTGATTGCTCCATGCTATATTATCTACTGTTTTGGACATTATTGGGCTTTATTATCCACTTTTATATTATTTTTGGGACTAACCTACTAGCCGGAGGCCCAGCCCAGAATTGATGTTTTTTTTGCCTATTTTAGGGTTTCGAAGAAAAGGAATATCAAACGGAGTCCAAACGGAATGAAACCTTCGGGAACGTGATTTTTGGAACGAACAAGACCCAAGAGACTTGGACCCTACGTCAAGCAACCAACAGGGAGGCCACGAGGTAGGGGGCGCGCCTACCCCCCCCTAGGCATGCCCTCCACCCTCGTGGGCCCCCTGTTGCTCCACCGACATACTTCTTCCTCCTATATATACCTACGTACCCCCAAACGATCAGATACGGAGCCAAAACCCTAATTCCATTGCCATAACTTTCTGTATCAATGAGATCCCATCTTGGGGCCTGTTCCGGAGCTCCGCCGGAGGGGGCATCGATCACGGAGGGCTTGTACATCAACACCATAGCCTCTCCGATGAAGTGTGATTAGTTTACCTCTGACCTACGGGTCCATAGTTATTAGCTAGATGGCTTCTTCTCTCTTTTTGGATCTCAATACAAATTTCTCCCCCTCTCTTGTGGAGATCTATTCGATGTAATCTTCTTTTGCGGTGTGTTTGTTGAGACCGATGAATTGTGGGTTTATGATCAAGTTTATCTATGAACAATATTTGAATCTTCTCTGAATTCTTTTTATGTATGATTGGTTATCTTTGCAAGTCTCTTCAAATTATCAGTTTGGTTTGGCCTACTAGATTGATCTTTCTTGCAATGAGAGAAGTGCTTAGCTTTGGGTTCAATCTTGCGGTGTCCTTTCCCAGTGACAGTAGGGGCAGCAAGGCACGTATTGTATTGTTGCCATCGAGGATAACAAGATGGGTTTTTTCTTATCATATTGCATGAATTTATCCCTCTACATCATGTCATCTTGCTTAAGGCGTTACTCTGTGCTTATGAACTTAATACTCTAGATGCATGCTGGATAGCGGTCGATGTGTGGAGTAATAGTTGTAGATGCAGGCAGGAGTCGGTCTACTTGTCTCGGACATGATGCCTATGTACATGATCATACCTAGATATTCTCATAACTATGCTCAATTCTGTCAATTGCTCAACAGTAATTTGTTCTCCCACCGTAAAATACCTATACTCTTGAGAGAAACCACTAGTGAAACCTATGGCCCCCGGGTCTATCTTCATCATATTAATCTTCCAATACTTAGTTATTTTCATTGCCTTTTATTTTAATTTGCATCTTTATCATAAAAATACCAAAAATATTATCTTACCATATCTATCAGCTCTCACTCTCGTAAGTGACCGTGTAGGGATTGACAACCCCTTATCGCGTTGGTTGCGAGGATTTATTTGTTTTATGCAGGTGCGAGGGACTTGCGCGTAGCCTCCTACTGGATTGATACCTTGGTTCTCAAAAACCGAGGGAAATACTTATGCTACATTGCTGCATCACCCTTTCCTCTTCAAGGGAAAACCAACACAGTGCTCAAGAGGTAGCATGGGCGCGCCCCATGCCTCGTGCTCTCCTCGTTAATCCCCTGACGTGCACTCCAAGTCTCCTGTATTGCTTTCTTTCCAAAAATAACTTTTTTGAAGGTTTCATTCCGTTTGGACTCCGTTTGATATTCCTTTTCTGCGAAACACTAAAAGAAGGGAAAACAGAAACTGGCACTGGGCTCTGGGTTAATAGGTTAGTCCCAAAAATCATATAAAATAGCATATAAATGCATATAAAACATCCAAGGTTGATAATATAATAGCATGGAACAATCAAAAATTATAGATACGTTGGAGACGTATCAGCCATACTGTTTCCGGCACGTTAAATGGCTGGATACTTCTAGCACCATCTGTACAAGATACGCCTTGACATATACATCCAGTTATAATAAAAATGGTTCGTGGCCCAGTCCCTGTGTTTTTCGCTTCTTACTTCGTTTTATTTCGATCTACCTATCTGCTGCATCGACACTATTTTACGTTTCATATTCTCCAGGGGCTACCTATAGCCCACAATATGGCAGCACAGTCCGAACACTTCTTACATATAAGTTCGGCACCCCGAATCTAGCATTATATGCATTGGCTCTGAATCATGTCTTTGGTCAATAGTTGGGTTGCCCGGCTCCTGTGCTTGCTACCCTACGTTCCGCTCCATCGGCTAGGGTAGTAAAGGGAGAACTACTGCAATTGTGCCCTAGCTTGGACCGGACGAGCACCTCAGTAGAGAAAGCCGAAAACTGACTATCATGATACGGCGAGAGCCGGTCAGCTACTCGAGGGTTACAATTCGTTGGAGATTTTATTCGCATTATGCGAAAGATCGGCACTTCCCGATCAGATGATGACATCACTCTGGCTCGAACCAGGGGCTGCACCCATGCTTTATTATAAAACTCCTATGGCTAAGTGAGGCCGTTTAAGCCGTATAGTCCGATTGCCTTGTTCGTTGCGCTAAACAACTCCTTCAAGGACCATGTAATTGGATCAAGATTGTTTAGATTCCACCCCGAACACCTCCGTACTATCTACGTGAGGGCAGAAGCCGACGACTAGCCAACCCTCAGATTACATATAACACGGCCGCATAGGAGGAAACAATCAAAGCATAACAAAATTGCATTAACAAAACAGGCTTTGTTTCTGATAATACAAGGCAAAGGCAAACACACTACAAAAAAATACACTTCCGTGATGATACGTGTTTGTCACAGTAGGTCGCTTTTTTTGTCATGCATGCACATCCATGACAAATTTATGACAGAATCAAGATAGTCATACCTGTGCTGTCGTAGAAGTGTTCCATGACATTACCAAAATTATCATCACGGAAGTGTCCACTTCCATGACGATAAATCGCGCGTCACAGAAGTGCTTTCGTCAAGGGTGACCGACACGTGGCATCCACCATAACGGAACACCGTTAAGCTATCGGGTCGGGTTTTGGATCCGATAACCTGTTAACAGCCCCGACCAATGGGGATTTTCCACGTGTAAAATCATCATTGGCTAGAGGAAACACGTGTCGGCTCATCGTCGGGACAGATGTCATCCACTCACTGGACAGAAGGCACCTATGATACGTCAACACGTGGCACGGCCCAACAAGTTTAAATGGGCCGGCCCAACTAAAGGCCCACAAGATTTTGCGGACCATAATGGGCCAGCCCAGCTAAAGGCCCACGAGATTTTGCGGACCATAATGGGCTGGCCCAGCTAAAGGCCCACAAGATTTCACGGGCCATAATGGGCCGGCCCAGGTAAAGGCCCACAAGATTTTCGTGTGCCATAATAGGCCGGCCCAGGTAAAGGCCCACGGTGACTCTAGCCCATAATGAACATTAATTTTCTTTATACCCGTTAACGGCCCGTGATTTACATGGGCCGTTTCCAGCCCGTGTTAGCTTTCGGCCTATTGATGGCCCATACGTTCTTGGGCTCCTTTTCGGCCCTCGATTACTTCCGGCCCGTTACTGGCATGTTCCCCTAATGAGCCAAATTCGGCCCATGGCTAGAGTCGGCCCGTTACTGGCCTGTTCCATTAATGGGCCAAAATCGGCCCATGGCAAGAGTCGGCCCGTTACTGGCATGTTACCCTAATGGGCCAAATTCGGCCCATGGCAAGAGTCGGCCCGTTTCTGGCATGTTAACCCGTTGCGCCGTTTCCAGCCCGTCCTATATTCTAGCCCATTAACGACCCGTTATGCCCGTGACAGAATTAAGCCTTTGCTGTCCTATGGCCTGTTAACGGCCTGTTACCGTGCTGGGCCGATACCAATTACGCCTGATTATGGCCCATGTAGACCCATTTATCCGACGGCCACAGGCCCATTTATCGATGGCCCGTAGGAGACCCATGGATCATACGGCCTGTATATGGCCCATGGTAGTTGCTGCCACTAGCAAACCAGGGAAAAAGAAGACTAGGAAATAAATAAGGCCGAAACTAACGCTAGGCTATTAAGGAGATTGCACAGATTACATCCACACGGCATCAAAGATCGCCACCAGTGCAAATATAGGGAACACCCTACACTATACAAAAATGGCTTGCTGTTTTCTTCAGGCGGTGGCTGCACGTTAAGAATAAATTTTGTATCGCACCAAAACAAATTACAACTATATAAAAAAAGGAAGGTTGGCTTAAAACTTAACAGTCTAGCAGATAAATGCACCACCAGAAGTTCAGAAGCTCAGTTCATTTGACCTGACTGTTATGTTTTCATGTTGTATTGTCCGATGGAGCACCATAACCCTCGCCTTCATTTCCCCTAGGCTCCTGAACAACATAGCAAATGTCTGATAGTCTGGTTTCAAAACCATGCATATCTTGACGACATTGAGCAATGTTTCTCCTTGTTTCACAAAGGGTCTCTGTTAGGGAATGGACTTGTGTCTGGAGCACAGATGCAACATTGCTTTGAGCTTGCATATTGATCATGAGGCAGTTTGGACGATATTGCCTTAACAACCAACCCAATATTACGCAGGAACGTGCTTTTGGCACTGTTAGTGGACAGGTACTGACCCACTGCAGCAAGAGCTGACATTGCGGTTATAGTTGCCTCGCCACCTTCAGAAGGTGGCGGTTCCACCATTTTTTCGATAGCTCGCTGAAAAGTTGAGGTTTTACATTAGTAGTACCAGAACAGAAGATATTAAGGAGGCAGCAAAACCAAACAGAATAGCTTTGGTCTATATACAGAACTTATTCTGGTGAACCCATGTAAAATATTAGTTGTATTTTATTGCAAAGTACATAATAAAACCAGGTTCCAAACATATGACCATGTACCATCGCTAATGTATTGTCTATTTCTTCACATTGTATTGAGGGCTAAGGATAAAGAGATGAAGTTTATAATACGGTAAGCATAGTATGACGTCATTCATATCACAAAACAACTGAGAACAGACAAACAGGCAATTGTAACATTGTGTGGGCAAGTCCAGCACGGAACTAGATTACGGGTCAAGATCAAAGGAACATCACTCCTCTCTTTTAAACCTTGTAAGGTGCAATGATACGCTAAGAAAATTGTGTATAAAATTGAAAAGAGTAATAGACATTGGCTGCAAACCATGCAGTTCAAGGCACAAGTCAGACTAAGTAGTAGTTAAAGGGCATGAGGATGAAGGACTTACAACAGCGGCTTCGACTGGTGTAGTCATGCCCTTCTTCTTGCTGGTGTGACAATCCTTGAAGATTTCCTCTGCATTTGGTTCAGGTACTCTTTGGTCCTTGCGGGCTTTCCTCTGCATTTGGAACAAGTCAATATATATCTGATAATATGGTACAGCGAAAAGAGTGAAACAGCAGCTAATTACAAGAGCCTCGCAGTGTGCAATATAGCTATGAGATCCTGTCGTCTGTTGGAATTTCACTTTCGTATGGTTTGCCTTGTTCTTTGAACAGTTCACCTACAAGAAGATAGATTTGTGTGGCACATGCGTAAATAAGACTTCAACATGTGATCTGATGACATATATATAATGTACCTGATACTTCGGATCAGACTAGTGTTTAATGAGGCCTCTCCAGTCTTCATCAGATATATTTTCCACTGGAGATGTTTGGGCAAGTTCACTGTTAGCCTTGCCTTTAAAGTGAGTTTTCCTCAAGTTATACCGATACTGTCGCAGAGCAGACTTGAAAACATGGGTGCAAGCTTGTCTGGTTGCATCATCTTGGCTATCCAACTTGAACCTCATCTGTTGAAAATTATGGGAGTCTCATTATCAGCAACCTAGAAAGTATTGGACAGAGCAAGACGATATTACTAGTTTCCATACATAACCATACTTATAGATAAATGGTCGAGGAAGATGTTGAACTGGGTTTCGTCTTTGTCATTATTGTACTGAATCCATGTTGGGAGGATACGTACATGACACCTAACAGCAACCGCTGCCTCTGATACTAACTTGGCTGACTCTGTAGCATCACGTGGCCTTTTTAAACCTGCCTCAAAACGGATCTCCATTCTTCCTCCTCTATATTTAGTTAACCTATCGAGCATTATCCCTGATGTTTGTTTCCTCTTGCGCCTAGGTGCTAGTCCAACAACAAACATAGGAAGTGTTAGTGTACATCAAACTGTGAGACTACATATAAAGAAGCATGCAACTGTAACTTGACTCCAGCAACTACCTTCTTGTTGTTGAAGCTCACAAGGTTCATCTAATATTGCCAACTCGTCTTGTGTCAAGAGTGCTTGGGAAGTAGTGTCAGGTGGCAAGGGAGCTTGGGAACGTGCTGCTAGCTCAGTTGACGCACGAGTACGTCGTGTAGCTGGTAGTACTGTGGTAGGTGTTGCATGAACTAGGGCTGTCTCTGCTTGTTTGGTGGCAGCTATTTGTTTCTGTTTGTCTTTTTTTGCAACTCATGTAGCATGGGATGCCGTGTTTGTAGAATTTTCTGCTGGACTTTGACCTTCTATTGCACCATCAGTACCAGCAGAATCTGCAGCATTCATCCGCTTCTCATTCCCTGCCATTCTGTGTTTCTTCCTCTTTCTCTGTGCCATGTTAAGTCAAGCCGACAAGAAAAACGAATAACAATTTAGTTCTTCAGAACAAATTGATGCGTGATGCAGACGAACTGAACTTTGATGTTAGACAACCACATGATAGGAGGATGTAATATGTATGAAAAATAGGACGGAAGAGATAACCAGAACTATGATGTGTAAACTAAGAAGAAGACATTTCACCAAATTAGAAGCAATGCAATGGAAGGTAGACACCATATGAAAGATGCTACAAATATCGCTCTGCCAAGTTAACAATGTCTCATCATAAATGGCGTTTAAACAAATGTGAAGCAGTACAAGAAATAAATCATATGCAAGATGCAAACAACATCACACTACCATGTTAGAGGTCTCTCATCATTAGTGCCATTGCATATTCACAGCATTGCATATTCACAACTTATGATGTGTAAACTAAGTAGAAGGCATTTCAACAAATTAGAAGCAATGAAAGCTAGACACCATATGAAAGATGCAATGAATATCACTCTACCAAGTTAAAAATGTCTCGTCATAAGTGCCATTTCAACAAATTAGTAATACAAGCTGGAAAAGAATGTGAGATGTAACCTATATCACACTCCGAAGTCAAACGTGTCTTATGATAAGTGATTGTTGCAGGTTACACAACAGTAGTAATTTGATGTAAGAACATGGTGTGATAGACAGATATTGTATGTTCTAGAAACAGGAACACGTGTCTTATTCAAGTATAATGTGTAAAGTAAGCAGATGGAATTCAACAAAATTAGAAGCAATACAATCTAGACATCACACATGACATGCAACCACATATAACAGTGCAAAGTTAGAGGGAGCACCGATGATGCTGCACTAGGGGAGACGTGCTCATCATAAACACAGCTTTGTTGAGTGTCTATGCATGTGTTGTCTTGGAAATCATCTTGGGGGTGTGGAGGAGTAGAAACTGTAGAGGCCCTCCATTCGGAAGGAGCACCTTTATCCGCTACCTTGCTAACTTCCTTCCGCTTTATTGATTTTGAATCGTCAAGTAAAACCGACAAGAAAAAGCAATAAAATTCTCTCTTCAGAACTCATTCATGCATGATACTGACAATCACTACTTTGATGTAAGGCAAACACATGATACTAGAATGGAATATGTATGAAAAACAGGATGGCATGGCATGTTCACAACTGTTTGTGTAAACTAAGCAAAAACCATTCTAGCAAATAAGAAGCAATGCAAGCTAGACACCACATGAAAGATGCAACCAATATGACTCTGCCAAGTTAAAAGCGTCCCATCATAAATGGAATTTCAACAAATTAGAAGCAGTGGATGCTATAAATCATATGAAAGATGCAACTAATATCGCACTGCATATACTAAAGGTGTCTCGTCATGTTGATTGATGCGGGATACAAAAAAACAATAGTTTTATGTAAGGACATGCTTAATAGACAGATGTACTATGTACTAAATATAGGAAGGCATGTCACATTAACAGGTATAATGTATAAGCTAAGCAGACTAGCACATGCAGTTTAACCAGATTGGAAGAATTACAATCTAGACACCATATGCAACATGCAACCACATATCACGCTGCCAAGTTAGAGCAAGTACCTGCGATGCTAGTGTAGGGGAAATGCTGTGATCAACTACAGAGCTACGTTCACTATCTTCATCTAGCATTTCTGTTTCTTGAGAATCATGTCGGGAGGCTGACGCTGCATTTTTTAAATGAGGAGTAGTCCCCTTGCCTGCCTGCCTCATCATAAGTGATTGATGAGGGATACACAAGAACATTAGTTTGATGTAAGAACATGGTTAATACATAGATGTACTAGTATGTACCAAAAACAGAAAGGCATGTCATATTCAAAGGTATAATGTGTAAGCTAAGCAGATGCAATTTAACCAAATTGGAAGCAATACAAGCTAGACATCCGGCTGGAGTGGTGAGCATGATCATCTAGGACCTGAGAGCCTGGTGGGAGGCGGGCTGCTTCACCACCATCGCAGCTTTTTAGTTGGCTTCCAAGTGATGCCTATCTTTGCGGGGCTTGTCACTGGCTCGACCAGTGCCCTGACTAGCTATTTGTCTTCTGGTGCTCACGGGATGGTGGTTCATGTAAAAAAATATCTTTCCTTATCTTACCGACTTCTGCCTTTCGAATACAAGCTAGACACCATATGGAACATGCAACCACATATGACACCATGAAGTTAAAGCAAGCACCTGGGATGGTGGTTCATTGCGAGCGAGGTCATCAACTCCAGAGCTACGTTTACCGTCTCCATCTGCTGACACTGCACCCATTATAGCGCTGAAACGTGTCTTGCCTACCCGCACACCAAACTAGAGCGACTTCTCTCTTTTCTTTTTGGCTTCTCTCATGGCAGCAGAGTCTGAAGTACCCTTGCATAAAAACACAACAGTGAGAGTAAGGGTGAATTGTGTGCAGAACTAGTGCACTGTAAAAGTAGCAGATAGCAGGTGGCTGAAAAATAAATGACAGGAGACATATGATAGCTCTACAACATTGCATGGCAAACAAAATTAGATTCTACTCTGTATGATTTTGTAATATATGAGCACAGGAAATGCAGGTACTCCTCCAGCACACCACCACATGTGGTCATATCTAAGATAACAGTCGACTAAAAATAAATAGGTCAGTCGATTTTTTTAATGAACCGTATGATCTATAAGGAACGGGCAGATAGCCTTCGTCTACCTCCCGCCAGTCACTGTTGACGATCTTTCTCGAACCGCCAGCGACTACCGGCCCAGACCCCTGCCTCCGCCGCCCCGCCCTCCCATTGACCTCACACCACCACCGTGCTTGGCAGCGCCCCCAGGCCATCCCTTTAATCTCGGCCGACCTCCAGATCGGGTGCCAGTAGCTCTAGGCCGCACACGCCCCTAAGATAAACACCAAGGCGCTGCTTCCCCGGTGTAATAGGCGTACTAGCGCCTGTTACGCCAGGGAATGTTCCGTTAATTGGGAATCAAGTGGCCAGAAATTGAAATTTAGGGGGGTGACGGACCTCTAGCTAAGGTGAAATAGTATATGAGAAGAAATCTTGTGCATCGCGAGTTACTAGGAACATCTAGTATCAAGAAGAAGCGGTCAACTAGTGTCTTCTATGGGATGAATACCATGCAAGCAAAGACGTAAGATTTGCACGAATAAGGGAAGAGGAGTACCTTTTTCGGTTGCCGATGTGGTCACCTCCACAACTCGCGCCGATTTTCTTCTTTTTACCGGGGAAAAGATGTTCTGGAGGGTGCAGGCTTGGACGAACCCATGGCCAAATTGTTGACTGTGTTGCCGTGGCCGTATATCGGCGAAGGGGAAGCAGATCCGAGGCGGCGAAGGACGACGTAGCAGGAACAGCTCCGGTGCGGTGGAGGGTGGCGAAGTTGGAGCAGCAGCGGTGAGGCATAGGACGGCGTGGTTGAACTGGCTCGGGTACGGATGGCTCGGCCTCGGCTTCAACTACTAGCCGTGGAGGGCGTTGCGGTTGAGGTTGCGGTGGAGGACGATGTCGGGGTATCGACTCCGGCATGATGGAGGAGGGCGGCGGTTGATGGGTGGGATGGGATGGTGGACGGAGGACGCCGGGGTTTCACGGCTGGTGGAGAGGTAGTTTTGGCGCCCACGGAGTACGAATGGGGAATCAGACGGGTGGGGGGAACCATGTTTTGGTGTGGGATGCGCTTGTTTTTTGCTTTTTGAACAGAAATGGGACGCGCTTGTTTGAAATTTGGGGAAAGTACAAACTTTGCCCCCCTCTTAAATTTCGGACCTACTGTGGGTCGGGGGTAGGATGGTAATCCCAGGTGTCCCAAGTAGTGGGCAGGAGCGATTTCGGCCATGCGCATGTGTGCTTTGGCGGCCATTGTGTATGAATGTTTTTCGGATGCGGTTGCGTGGCGTCCAGATGAAGCTACAAACCTACCCCGGTATAGAACTTTGGACATCGGGCCGGTAGGTTTCACGGGTCGGAGTTATTAGAAAAGTAATTTCCTTGTACTACCAAACATTGGTCTCACACGGTTTCGGGCGAGTAGAGGCTCTTTTGGCTCTTTTGGCGCTTCGTTCGAAGTTTAGAGTACTCTTAAACTATGAGGATTGACCTAAATATACAACGTTATATTTGACCTTGTATGTTTGAAAACCTCATTAAATTATCCGCTTCTTTTTGAAATTTTGACACTTGAAAATCCTATAACTGTGATTATTTCGGAATGGAGGAGCTAAATTTGAATCTATTTTGTACACGACTACATATGCTATTATGTACAAAATCAGAGCAAAGATTGGTGCCCCCATAATTTAGGTATGTTTTACAAATGCCATGATATCAAATTCAAATAATTGAATGGACTTCATGTTCAATTCGATTTTTTTAAACCACCTTAAGTTGAATTCAAATGTATGCTAGTTCATAGGTAGTAGCTATTTATAATGTCCATTGTGTAACTTTCGTATGTATAATGTGCTTTACACACACAACATGAACTATACTCACGTTTATATTCGATTGCTAAAGCGATGCATTGTCTGGAGTTCAAAATACTAACTATGTGGATCAATTGTGTCGAATAATAACATAGACATGCTCAAATTTGATAGAATCTAGATGTCTGATGGATCAATGACCGCTCCTTACGCGAATTGCAAATATCATGATCCCATCCTAATATTTGGATACAATTTATATATTTAATCAATGTGTAGAGCAGTCTTTTATGTGTAGTTTCACTCTCCATCGGTGGTCTCTCACACATGCTCACACACTCTCTCCCGAGGTGTCTTTCTCGCACACATGCTCTAGATATAACCCTCCCTCCCTCTCGTAACCATTTACAACTGTTTTCACTAACCTTTATCACAAGCACTCTTCCTCTCGCAAACATACACACGCACAATCCTCATCGACCCTTTCTATATACATGGACCTGCCTGCGTGTCTCATGTACGCACATTATCTTCCTAATCGACGAGTATGATTCTAGCAGAGCATTCTGTAGGATGCCCCTTAAAGTTAGGTTGGATGAATAGTAATATCAGAGATAAAGGGGTTACCTTAGTCCGAGAACCTAGGGTTACAAATCCTAGCTGGCTTTGTCAGTGGACACAGAGTCCTTCACAATTCTGCTATCTTTGTCTTGTACGACTAGTCATCCATGGGTCTTCCTAAATGCATTACGGGCCGACCAATGTGGCGCAGGACGGAATAGAACAAAGGGCCTCACCTCAACCCACCGGACCTCACGCGGTGACACAGCCTCTGCCCCCACGTCTCATTATCTTCTCACACCCACACATACCAACACAAACACCACACACACAGAAAATTTATCCTGGTGCCTCTATTCCCTCCCCCCTTGCATATACACACTCAAGGGAATGGAATGTCTTGTCATGACGTCATATTCGTCTCTCTCTCTAGACCACTCTCATTTCTCATGCTATCTCTCCCACGCCCCCCTCCCCCCGCGTCGGCCCCTCTATCCATGCCTCTCTTGAATACGTAATACACACACATACCTCTCTAGGCCCCGCCAAATGCATCAACTACACATTCACACATGTTACATCACGTACCCCATTGATCTAAAAAGCCCTCTCTTCACGTTTATTTCGCATACAACATTCCTTTTGAATAAAGTGTGGCCAAAAAATTATTTTAGAGTTTCTACATATATACAACATTACAAAGTTATATGGAGGAGTATGAACGCTAATTTGCATTGCATGGTGCCCACAATGATATTTATTATATTTTTATACTATATACAAAGTTAGTCATAATAAAGAGAAATGAAGAGCATCTCTCTCTCCATTGCATACCTCCCCTATACGCCCCTTTCACGTATGCACACAAAACTATCTCCAGGTCCTCTAAAAGTAAGCCCCCAGAAAATTCACGCATGTTTCATCTTTCTCTCGCGATATATGCAATGACGATCATTGTATTTGAAGCGAAAGCACGATATGTACATTGGACTTGAGAATCCACTCATTATGGTCACCATTTACGTTTAGTGGTTATTATGCAGTCACGGGCTCACCGTACAACTCTATATTTGCTCATGACATGACTAGTTGACCAGTTAAACACGCCACGTGGCACCTCTAGTGTTGCATCACATTATCTCACTACCATCGTGCCCACCTGTCGACTTGTATCTACTCTAGATCTACACTCTTATAAAATACATAAAATACACTCTTATAAAAAACAGAGTTGGTGATGATGGTGTGCCTGCCATCCTGCAATATAGGCCGTCCAATTTATATATGACAGATAGGAAAGAAACTATGGTAATTTTGCAAAAAGGTACCCACACACCTCTCCACATTTGCAAATAAGGTCTTCCCTCGTTCATCCTTTTCTCTGACAAGATAAACAAGTCATACAAATGCATCTTGATGTTACATGCAACGCATGTGCATCTTGCTAGTAAGAATGAAAACAAACGACAAAAAAATATTTGGACGGTGGTTCGAAGTCATGACCGCGGGCACAGCGGACAAGGTGGCCTTGTATTGGTATGCTGAGCCGTCTGTTTTAACACACAGGAGCTGGTGTGGTGATTATACACACACGCACGCATGCACACGAACTGCATCCATGCAACACTCACACAAACACATGCACCCACCCACGCACGCAACACTCACACGTACACACGCAGCCAGGCACGCAACACTCACACGCACACACGCACGCATGCATGCACACACTAGTACACCACACGACCTTTTGCCTATGCAAACTGACAGGTGGGACCCACAACAAACGTGGTCAATTTAACTAGTCAATATGGCGCCACGCAGCCTATTTGGCCAGTCAACAGAGTGCAATCCGATGCTGGGCTGTGAGCAAGTGACCATATAATCACCGCAAAACGTATATAGTGACCATAATCGCTTATTCTGAAGTTCGGTGACCGTATTACGCTTTTCTCTCTGTAGGCCCTCCAAAACTACATCTATACACGTTCTCGCATGTTACATCTAACAACTATGCAATACAACACTACTACTACACTCTAACACAATAAATCATATGTGTTTTTAGTTTTACTAGATATCATATTGTTACGTATAATTATTCAGTTTGCATACATTAAAATTTCCTTTGAAATGTATGGCCAGTATCATCTACCGCGTGGGAAAAATCCCGCCCTTTCCTGTTTAATCGGGTTTGTATCGATGGATCGTGCGAAACAGCAAAACTATAGTACTATACAGTACAAGTGACAGTTCACTGGGCCGTTGTGTCATCTACTCCTCCGTCGTAAGGTGGAGCGCTCGCTTTCATAAATCTTCTAGTCCCTTTCGCCGACATGTGGGACATCAAGCTACCGGGTCCACGTGCCATACCGGAATACAGTGCAGAGCAGCCGGGGTGAAGCACCCCCGTCATGGCGCCGGCGTAGTAATGAGCAATGAGGCGTCAAATCAAAAAGCTGCACCTTTCCCGCAGTTAAGTTGGAGGGATGAAGCAACCATCATTTCACTCATTGCTGAATCCGCTTCGCCCTCATCTTCTTCAACTTAACCACGTGTTGCTTCTGTCGTTGTTCTTCCTCATGTGGGACGCGGATCGGCTTGGTAAAGTACTGACACGTGGGACCGCATGTTAGCTAACTGCCAGGATAACATCCTCCGAAAATAAGAAACCTCCCCCGCCATCCGCGCGGCAAAATCACCTCCTTTTTACTAATCTCGATTCTATAATTTTTTAGATCAATATAATTGAGATTTGTATAGGAGCATGTAGTATAGATAGCACACATGAGAAAAACCAAGTGGTACGGTTAGGGGCATCCACAATGTGTAGCCAAATGTGAAAATAACTTTTGGCATCGTGGGAACCATTGTGGACGGTGTTGCCAAAGCCAAAAAGATGGAACCGAAGCTCCCTGATTGATTGATTGAAGGAATAGAAAAATCCAACGTCTCGCCTCTTTCTCCCATGCTTGGACGCATGTAGTACAGTATAGAGCACAGAGTCTACTCCCCTGTCCCTTCTATCACAAACCACAAAGCAGTGAGGCGTCAAATCACAAAAGCACGGACGAAGCAACCATCATTTCACTCTTCGCTGACTCCGCTTCTCCATCGTCTTCTTCGAGAAGCCATCTCACCGCATTAGTTATAGTAGTACTAGTAAAGGACTTCCTGGATGCAAATAAGGCGGTTATCTCGGCTTGCAGGTGGCACTTGCAAACGACTTGCCATGGTCTCCCTCAATGGTGTTCTCCGTCGAACGCACTTCGCCAAACCACCAAAAAAAATATCGTCGACGTCACCGCAATGGGGAAGGAAGTCAAATATAGTTACTACTCCCTCCTTCCATCTATATAGGGCCTAATGCATTTTTTAAGGCTGCCTTTGACTATTGATAAGATTAATAATACATGAGATATATAATGTGAAGATTATATCATTGGAAGCTTCTTTCACGTATGAATTTGATGGTATGCTTTGTGTGACTTGCATGTCATATATTATTGCTCCAAAACTTGGTCAAAGTTAGTCTCAAAAAACATATTAGGCCCTATATAGATGGAAGGAGGGAGTACCTCCATTTTTTTGTACACAAGGCCAGTATATCAAAATTACAATTTGCAAAGAGCCACTAACACTAATCGAGGCAAAATTGATGGGGTTAGCAAGCAAGGACATTAATATCCCATGCATGCATGCGGAAGTGAGAAGGTTGGTTTGCATGGCGCTGCATTAATCAAGCGATGAGGAGTGAGATGGTTAGCTCTTTGGTCTTTGGAGAAAAAAATACGCATTAATTGACACGTGAAACGAGGATTTGTATCGATTAAATCCCGTGAAGGAAAACCCAGCCTTTCTTTTTTAACACTAGTACTCCTAGTACTTACGTACTTATCCTGTTTGGGTCTAGGCCTTGCATTGCCAAACTTCGCCACACATTTTTTCCAAGCTTGCCTAAAGTTTTCAAAATGAGAAGGAGGTACACTTGCGCATGCCTATCGCGGTCTCACCGCACCCTCACACGGTCGCTCCTGCACGCCGCAAACCCAACCAAGGGAACGCACCCTCACTGACACGTGTTGTTGCATGGGAACACACCAAACTCAGCCATCCTATCGCTGACACATAATTTTCGTTCATAGAGTATGTTTATCCAACCGCATGTTGGGGAGTATCCGTACGGCCCGTGCGGTGGTCTGTTGGGGAAGAAGAAGAGGTGAGGAAGAAGGAAAGAAGGGTTAGGAGACGTAGGATATTCATCCAACCGCCTGAAATGGTAGACTGACCCAAGTCAGGCGACTTGCATAACAAATATATGTTTTCACACAGCAAAAGATCTAAAAACAACAACATAAAGAAAAACTATCACTGCTCGTGGAAAGAGACGACCTCGTCATCTTTGGCTGCCGGCGCGAACCAGCCGTTGCTGCCGACGTGTGTCTCCGCACCGTGGTTGTCCTCGGCCTCCAGCTACTTGTTCAAGCGGAGCGTGCGGGCGCTCTGCACGGATGAGAGCACAACCCGGTTCAAGTCGAGGACGTCCGGTTCTGCCTGCAGGAGGGCCTCGATGGCAGCGGCATCCGCGCGCTCCGTGTTGAGTCGAGCCTCCGCCGCCCGGTTCAAGTCCAGGACGTCCAGTTCCGCCTGCAGGAGGGCGTCGATGAGAGCGGCATCCGCGCGCTCTGCGTCGAGTCGAGCCTCTGCCGCTCGGTTCAAGTCTAGGACGTCCGGTTCCGCCTGCAGGAGGGCCTCGATGGCAGCGGCATCCGGGCGCTCCACCTCAAGTTGAGCCTCCGCCGCCCGGTTCACATCCACGACATCCGGTTCCGCCTGCAGGAGAGCCTCGATGGCAGCGACATGCGCGCGCTCCATGTCGAGTTGAGCCTCTGCCTCCCGGTCCTCCTTTAGTATCGCCATGTTGAACCGCTGGTTCGCCTGCACCATGGGAGACTCGGACATCGGCACGAAGTCGACGTCCATCGTCTCATACCCATCGGGGGCCTTCTGCGTCGCGACCTCCGCCATGAACATTGGATCGGCTTCCTCCTCCTCGTAGCTTGGCTCCAGAGAACTCGGGGATTGGCCCACCGCAAAGCAAGCTTGGGAACGGAGGTCTGTGGCGCCGACCGCCGCCGCGATTTCTGCGCGGCGCTCCGGCGTCAGCATCTTGTAGTAAGTGATCTTGCGGCGCACCATGGCTTTCCAGCGAACTAGGGGACGCTTGATGCGGGCTAGGGGATCAAAAGGTGGGGGAATGGGCTGGAGATTTGGTATGGTTTTAGGGCAGTGGCTGGCGTAGGCCGAGCAGGGAAGGTTCTGGTGTGAATAGTGGTTCCGGTGACGACCGGTCAATCGGTTTTGATTGTACATCTCTCTTGTCGCATTCGCGTTGCAGCCCGGCACGCTGGACCCTCCACGTCGCTCACCGAATTGAACGTGCTTCGTCTTGCGTTTTCGCTGGCTTGTGGGACCGCAGTTGAGAGCAAACCGACGTCCCTCCCCCTCCCCCACCCGCGTCATTTATTATACCACCACTCCCTCCGTTTTATGCGGAGTAAATAAAAACAGAGGGAGTATACTATGGATGAGGATCCCCTGACGTGGCCGAACCCATTGAGTAACTGACATGCGGGGCCTAGCAAGCATGGGGTCCGCCAGTAAGTGACCGAAAGGGAGGGTAAGGCAGGGATACCTACGTCAGAGGATCCACTTCCACTATACTACTTTGACCAAATGTTAGAGTAATAATATATGACATGCAACTTACACAAATGTTAGAGTAATAATATATGACATGCAACTTACACAAAGCATACAGGGTCTAATGCATTTTTCGAGGCTAACTTTGACCAAATGTTAGAGTAATAATATATGACATGCAACTTACACAAACATATGGTCAAATTCATATGTGAAAGGAGTTTCCAATGATATAATTTTCACATTATACATCTCATGTACTATTAATCTTGTCAATAGTCAAATTGGAAACCATCTCGAGTACAAATCTAGGAGTACGTACGAATCTAACAATATTGATTGGCATTGTTGAATGTTGATACCTTTTTGATCAAAGTAGATATACTTTGACTACACATAAAACTTATATGTAAACTAGAAAGGATAGGAGGGAGTATATTGTACATTCAAAAACGAAATGAACCTTGAATACCCTTTATATATGATTTGCGGATGCTATGATCACCGGTTCAAAATTTTGAATCCGCCTTAGGTATCACGTGCCCCCACTCGTTCCCTCTCGATTTCATCTTGGTGTCCGGAGATCTATTGAAAGAGGATTAGGGTGGGTACATGCGAATGATACTCGGCGGAATGTTCAAATGAGGCATGCGGGAGGATGGACTCGACTGGAGGGCGACATGATCGATGGAGAAGAGGGTTGGAGAGGAATGAGAAGTAAGCAAATGCCACATGATTATACTTGAACGGCGCAAATAAACAATAAGTTGTCTCGCTTGGCCTACATAGTGAAAGGCCTAATGCGCAACGCGGAGCACTGACGCTCGAATATGGCCGGGAAAATAGGGAAACAGACATGTGGGGCACACCCATCGGGACGACATAGCGCAGACTAGTCCAATGGAGGAGTTGGCCCACGACCTCCTCGCCATCGACAACCGTTCATGTGGGTCGTTGGGGCCAACAATGAGGCGCAGCTCCAGCACCGCCTCTGGACACGGCGACCGCGGTGAGCGACACGCTCATATTGTCGCTACACACGGTCGATTTCAGTTTGCCGAGGGTGGCGTTAGTGCTGTGGCACGACCAACGATATGTTTGGTTTGTGCCCAAGGTTGCCCCATCAAAGCATTGGGTAGCCAAAATTTTGGTTGAGGTATTCGTTGCCCATGATTTGGCCGACATTGGCAAGAAAAATGAACTTGAGTTGGCTAGAGTTCATTGGCATGCCAAAGAAATGGCAACCATCCAAACAAAGACCAATCTTTGGGTCATGACCAAAATTTTGGTTGAGGTATTGGTTGCCCATGATTTGGCCGACATTGGCAAGAAAAATGAACTAGAGTTGGCTAGAGTTCATTGGCATGCCAAAAAAATGGCAACCATCCAAACAAAGAACAATCTTTTGGTCATGACCAAAATTTTGGCAAGGTGCACTTTGGCCACAATCCAAACACACCCCAACACCCGGCTCCTCGAGGATGCACGGGGCGCCGCGATGCGTCGGCGGAGTGGTGTAGTGCGGCCAACTGCATCCTCTGGACCTGAGACCATGTTGGGTCGTCTTGCTTTTCCAATGACATGCGGGGGTCGCATGTGAGCAAAGGGCATCTCCAACGTTGCCACGACCGCAGCTGACTACCCTCGCACACCAAAACCCTCGTCCCTCGCGCCGTCGCGCGGTGTGTTCCCAGCCGGCATCAGCTGCCCGCATTCATGTCGTCTGTTCGTATGTCGTCATTAAGAGGCTCGGTGCCCGCGGAACCAACTCCGGCGACTTAATGACGCACCCGGACGCTTGGCCTCACCGGAATGCGCTACTTAAAGCGGCAACGCCCAGCTAACCTCCACACCATAGCGCATCGTCCTCCTACCTGGAACCACATCCGCCATGACAGCAAGCGCGAACGCTCTGCGGGAGATCTTGTCTTCGGGGATGGAGCTCGAGGTCGCTGCCCTCGCTCAAGTCGCCGCACAAGCGGTGGCCACGCTGGGGGCCGACGACGGGAGCACCGTCAGCCACGCGTCCTACTTGCCGTCGTCCAACATCCGGCACCGCCGAGGTCAGGGACTCCTCCGAGGATGAGTAGGGCATGGGAGGCGGCAGGGCATGGTGTGCCAACTGGCCGGTCCGTCTCCCGTGTTCTACTTTTCCTTGCCAGAGACCGCACCTTCACTTCACGGGTCTTGAACCCCGCCCACGTACATGGAGATCATAGATGGAGGACGTCGGTCGCCGCCATAGAATAGGTTTAGGGTCGGGTTTCTTTTTTTTTTTGTCCTATAAAAGTTCGAAATGTAATGAAAAGCTGCCGTGTTTGCATTAATCTCGGCCGGTGTATATGAACTTTCACAATAATATACATATTGTAGGAGTACTAGCAAGATGCCCGTGCGTTGCACGGAAGATCAAGATCTTGTGGGAGAAAAGGATGAACGGGGGAAAGCCTTATCTGCAAATGTGGAGAGGAGTGCGGGTAAATTGTCATAGTTTCCTTCCTATCCATTAGATATAGATCGGACGTCCTATATTGCAGGATCGGACACATATTTGTACATCTACGGGAACCTACGAAAGGGTTAACGTAAATTGCCTCTCTCTCTTCTCCCCTGATTTTCATGGTGGTGGGCCCCTCCCTTCACCCAATCTAAAATCAACAGCTCACACGTTTCACATTGCGTTAATTATGTAACTGGGATTACGTAGGTGTAGCATTACTCGTCCTAAAAACCCAACTAAGCCAACCTCCCAGCATATCACGCGGGAAAAGACCCAGCCGCGCCGTTTTAGTCGGGATTACCGGATTACTAGTAGTAGTATCGATGGATCGCGCGAAGCAACAAATTTTTTTGAGGGGACGAAGCACCTAGTTTAAAAGGAAAAAATGTGGTACACTCACAACACTCCTGTCGCGGTCGCATTGCAACACACACACGTTCGGTCCTGCACACGGCTCATGCAAACGGAACGCGCTTCGGCTTGCCTCTTCACTGACACGTGGGACTGCACTTGGAGAAACCGACCATGCGCCAAACTCCCCCCGCCCACCACGCGAAAATCCTCCCCCCCCCACACACACCCGAAAATTCCCCCCAAATCCGATTCAACCGCCCTTCGGCCAACTAGCCAATAATATTCCCCAAACCCCCTCCCCCTGTCCCCCTCCACTCCATTCACTCCGCCAAAGACGCCCTCCCCGCCACGCCGATACGTCGGCGCCACGGTTCGGCGATCCTCTCGCTCCCACAGTACGCTCTCGTAGACTGCCGTCCTCTAGCCGCGCCGCCACCTCTGGCTACGTTCTTGTGGAGGCGCACGGCGGTCAGTGCCGCCACCGCTGGCGACGTTCGTGTGGAGACGCACGGCGGTTAGCTTCTCCCATGGTACGCACATTCTAGACGGAGGCCCCATTCATGTCGGTGTAGTGCTGAATGTTAGCTGATAGACGTTGTTAATCTCACTGTTTGCCAAAGTAGTTTACTGTCAATATGCTCTGCTTAAGAAGCTTCCTTGCCCTGTTCTGCACTCAATCTTCTTAGCTGAGATGGCACGCCAAGGCCGATTAGTTGCTAAAATATCCTGCCATATATTTATTGTGACGTAGATTGCCATGGTCTAGTAGCCAATCTGTTAGCTGAAATAGCTCTACACCGTTTTATACTCGATCTTTGTTGCTGTGATGGCCTTCGATAGTTTGATGGCTGTGTGCTTGGCCTCATTGACTGCTGAAATAGCCTGCCATAATTTGGCACTCAAATCTGTTTGCTGAATTAGCTTTACATATATTTCGTTACTTAGATCTGCTCGTCCAAATATCTTGCCATAGCTTTAGACATCGACCTAGGTATTTTTTTCTGGACTTCATAAAAAAGCATATATGTTTTTCCTGTAATATCTAGTAGAAGAACTAATTTGTATGTCTAACAGATGGATAGGACTTGGAGAACTTCTGCTCGAAGATTCTCCGCTGCATATGTCGAGGGGGTTGAAAACTTCATGAACTTTATCAAAGCTGAGTACGGTGGTCCGAAATCAGATGTGCTCTGCCCGTGTAACAGTTGTATGAATTCAGTTACAAGACCCCAGTCAACTGTGCAAAATCATCTACACTTGTATGGGATGTCGGTCACATATACTAGGTGGGTTCATCATGGTGAAGCTGTGAACGTCAATGTTATTGACTACGTGGAAGCAGCAGATCACCATCTTGATCTGCCTGATGCTCAGGTGGAAGAGGAGGACGCGGTGGTGGTGGCGGAGCCAGTGAGTTTGACCAACATTGAAACAATGCTACGAAATGCTCGTGCATTCCGTGAACTTTCACCTGCAGAAGAAAAACGGTGGGCCCGCATGTTGGAACAATGCAACGTTGCTGTCACCCCAGGAAATAAGCTGTCAGTATTCTCAACTATGGTCACCTTTCTTCAGGTGAAGACATCTGAGCGGATGACCAACAAATCATTCGATGCGATGTTGGCTGCTTTCCGCGAATCTTTCCCAGATGCGTCTGAGCTGCCACACACCTACAGTAAAATGAAGAATTTCCTTCGTGCAGTTGGAATTGGATATGATATGATCCATGTTTTAAGAATAACTGTGTTCTGTTCCAGAAGGATTATGCCAACTAAAGTGAATGCCCAAAATGCAAATCATCAAGATGGAAAGATGGCGATGCTGTGAAGAGGATTCCTCATAATGTTCTGAGACATTTTCCAATTACACCAAGATTGTAGAGGTTGTTTCATGATGTTGAAACAAGAGAGGATGTACTATGGCATTCTAGGAACCAGGAGTACAGAGATCAGAATGTAATGAGCCATCCATCTCATGGTAGTGAGTGGAAAAGCTTCAATGATAAACACAAAGAGTTTGCTGCTGACCCGAGAAACATTAGACTTGGCTTAGCTTCAGATGGATTTAACCCATTTGGCCACCAGAGCGCCACATATAGCATGTGGCCAGTGCTTGTTATCCCTTAAAACATGACTCCAAATGTCTGCACCGAAGAATCAAACTACATGATGGCCTTGCTCATCCCAGGTCCAAAAAGTCCTGGAAAGGATTTTGATTTGTTCATGGAGCCTCTTGTGGAGGAACTTCAACAGCTATGGAAGGGTATTCTCACTCGAGACCTATATAGCAGCCCACCAACTGATTTCTTTCCGCGTGCTGTTATAATTTGGTGCATCCATGATTATCCGGCTTTGGGAACTATGTCAGGGTGAACGACACATGGTTACAATGCAAGTGTTCGCTGTGACAGGAATCCGCTGTCATACGCAATACTTAGCAAGATCTGTTACATTGGACACCGCTGTTTCCTTGCCAAGGACAAGCCGCATCCTAGAAAATACCGAAGACATGTGTTCAATGCAAAGCATGAAAACCGTGATGCGCCAAAGAGGCTCACCGCCGATGAGTTGCAAGTGGAATTAGGGAAGGTCGGGCATATTACACCAGGAAACCATCCTGGTAATGGTAGCGGGAAAAGGAAGCATGGCAGGGTAGAAGAGAGATTATTGTTTACCCGCAGGTCCACTTTGTGGGACTTGGAGTATTGGAAAGATTTGGATCTAAGGCATAATCTTGATGTGATGCACATCGAGAAAAATATATGTGACAGCATTATCGGCACACTTCTTAATATTGAAGGCAAGACGAAAGATACCTTAAAATCTAGGATTGATTTGACACACCTGGGTATCAGAAAGGATCTGCAGGTGCAAGATGAAGATAAACCACGGGATATGGCACCAGCTGTGTACGTCTTGGACAAGGTAAAAAGAAAAGAATTCTGCGAGGTCCTGTCACGTGTGACTGCCACGTCCTACTTCAAAGGGTTTTAACTGTTATCCTTAGAGGATTGGGCCGCCCTGACTTGTACAGAGCAGTTGCAGAGTTGGGACAATTCTTCAAGGAACTCTGCAGTAGGAATATCAGGATAGATGCTTTTGTTGGAAATATGCCCTAGAGGCAATAATAAATTGGTTATTATTATATTTCCTTGTTCATGATAATCGTTTATTATCCATGCTATAATTGTATTGATAGGAAACTCAGATACATGTGTGGATACATAGACAACACCATGTCCCTAGTGAGCCTCTAGTTGACTAGCTCGTTGATCAATAGATGGTTACGGTTTCCTAACCATGGACATTGGATGTCGTTGATAACAGGATCACATCATAAGGAGTATGATGTGATGGACAAGACCCAATCCTAAGCCTAGCACAAAGATCGTGTAGTTCGTATGCTAAAGCTTTTCTAATGTCAAGTATCATTTCCTTAGACCATGAGATTGTGCAACTCCCGGATACCGTAGGAATGCTTTGGGTGTATCAAACGTCACAACGTAACTGGGTGATTATAAAGGTGCATTACAGGTATCTCCGAAAGTGTCTGTTGGGTTGGCACGAATCGAGACTGGGATTTGTCACTCCGTGTAAGCGGAGAGGTATCTCTGGGCCCACTCGGTAGGACATCATCATATGCGCAATGTGACCAAGGAGTTGATCACGGGATGATGTGTTACGGAACGAGTAAAGAGACTTGCCGGTAACAAGATTGAACTAGGCATTGGATACCGACGAACGAATCTCGGGCAAGTAACATACCGATAGACAAAGGGAATTGTATACGGGATTGATTAAGTCCTTGACATCGTGGTTCATCCGATGAGATCATCGTGGAACATGTGGGAGCCATCATGGGTATCCAGATCCCGCTGTTGGTTATTGACAGGAGAACGTCTCGGTCATGTCTGCATGTCTCCCGAACCCGTAGGGTCTACACACTTAAGGTTCGGTGACGCTAGGGTTATGAAGATATGTGTATGCAGTAACCCGAATATTGTTCGGAGTCCCGGATGAGATCCCGGACGTCACGAGGAGTTCTGGAATGGTCCGGAGGTAAAGATTTATATATAGGAAGTCCTGTTTCGGCCATCGGGACAAGTTTCGGGGTCATCGGTATTGTACCGGGACCACCGGAAGGGTCCCGGGGGCCCACCGGGTGGGGCCACCTATCCCGGAGGGTCCCATGGGCTGAAGTGGGAAGGGATCCAGCCCAAAGTGGGCTGGGGCGCCACTTCCCTTATGGCCCATGCGCCTAGGGTGAAGGGGGAAACCCTAAGGAAGAGTCCCAAGGAGGGAAGGCACCTCCTAGGTGCCTTGGGGGGGGAGGACTCCTCCCCTGGCCGCCGCCCCCCTGGAGATTGGATCTCCTAGGGGCTGGCGCACCCCCCCCTTGGGATTCCTATATATAGTGGGGTAGGAGGGCCTCTCAAACACACCTTTTGCCTTTGGTGCAGCCCCTCCCTCTCTCCCTGTTACGTCTCTCTCTCGTAGTATAGGCGAAGCCCTGCTACTGTGATGCCCTGCATCCACCACCACGCCGTCGTGCTGCTGAATCTTCATCAACCTCTCCCTCTCTCCTTGCTGGATCAAGGCGTGGGAGACGTCATCGGGCTGTATGTGTGTTGAACGCGGAGGTGCCGTCCGTTCGGCACTAGGATCATCGGTGATCTGAATCACGACGAGTACGACTCCATCAACCCCGTTCACTTGAACGCTTCTGCTTAGCGATCTACAAGGGTATGTAGATGCACTCTCCTTCCCCTCGTTGCTGGTTTCTCCATAGATAGATCTTGGTGATACGTAGGAAAATTTTGAATTTATGCTACGTTCCCCAACAGCTTTGGAGCGTCTTAGAGACAAGATACCAACTATCCTACGCAACCTTGAGAAGATATATCCTCCAGCCTTCTTTGATGTGATGGTGCATTTGGCTGTTCATCTACCTGATGAGGCACTACTTAGAGGTCCAGTACAGTATGGCTGGATGTACCCTATTGAAAGGCGTCTAGGCACTTTCAAGGGCTATGTTAGGAACAGAGCTAGACCCGAGGGTTCCATTGCAGAGGCCTACACTGCAAGAAGCATTGACATTCTGCTCAAAATACATTGAAACAGCTGATCAGCTTAGCAAAGAGGTGGGTGAAGACAATCCCGGGCTCAATGTTTTCGATTATTCTGTTCGAGTTATAGGGAAGAGTCGACAAGAGGACAAACCTAAAGATTTGGACAAAATGGTTTGGTATGTGTTGAATAACTGTCCTGAGATACTACCTTATATCAAGTAAGTGCAGTACTGCAGCTTATACATCATAATCTACTAAACTTGCAGCACATTCTTATATATTTAGATGTTTGACGTGATCACTATGTTGTGCAGCATCTACAAAGATGAGTTACTGCCGCAAAAGCCAAGAAACATTGACAAACTGGTTATGGCAGGATTTGCGAAATGGTTCAAGAACCATGTAAGCTTTTGAAGTGCACCGCCAGTTTTTTTAATATATTGAGTACATAAGATAATCAGCTTGTCTATTTTCTAACCATAGGTTAAGAAGATGTGGGAGGATGGGCAGGCAGTTGATGATGCCCTTTACTCACTAGCAATGGGTCCTGATACTCGGGTAAGACATTATGAATCTTGCGTTGTTGGAGATGTGCGCTATAACACCCTTGCACGAGATGAAGGCAGGAAGACACAAAACAGTGCCATCATGAGCACGGATACGTATGACAAAGAGACAACTGAAATGTATGCTAACATAACAGACATTATTCAGTTGCAGTATATCTCCGGTTTCGAGGATCATCGGTGTGTGGTTTTGTTGTGTTGTCGTTGGTATAACCTGTTTTCCAGGATCGCAAAACCCAGAGCTGATGATTATTTCAAATCCATCAATGTCAAGGCGGCGTACCATACCAACGAGCCTTTTATTTTGGCAAATCAAGCAACACAAATATTTTTCTTGGAAGACACATTTGCACGT
The DNA here is from genome assembly GCF_003073215.2 of Triticum urartu. Lineage (NCBI taxonomy): Eukaryota > Viridiplantae > Streptophyta > Magnoliopsida > Poales > Poaceae > Triticum > Triticum urartu. Next base: position 448,302,607 of record NC_053027.1, read on the forward strand.
AGCGATGACTGGAGAGTATTGCAAAGGTTTGAGCAGAGGAATTCGTTTAATGAAGTTGCACAACAAGATGATGCTTACACTGCTCCTGGTGTACAAGATAACACAGATGTTCCTAATATCTTTGAGAACCATCACGTCAATGATCCCGGCGAAAAGATTGCCTGTCATGCTGTGGACATACAAGAGTTGATCAAGAAGAAGCCAACATTCGAGGACGTTGAGGACGAAGAAGAAGATGACACTATGGGGAATTACGATTCAGACTGATACAGATGGCGAAGATGTTGATGCTACTGCTGCGGATGATGATTACATTTCTTTTGTCGTATTTGCCTATCAGAAGACGTTTTTTTATCTACTATGTGAAATTGTGTTTGCTATGACAACTGAAACCTGATGAACATGTTGTTTAGTATTTTGTTGTGAGAACATCACTTGTTATGTATGCTGATTTGTGTTTGGTGATTGTATGACAACTAAAACATGATGACATTGTTGTTTAGTTGTACTCATATTTGGCTGTGAAACTTGAATTTTATGACATAGTTTGCTGTTGGACTGTAATTTGCTCGACGTCTTTGAATGAGAACAAAGCTGACCCGACAGGGCCTCTGCTATTTATTTATTTATATGAGCAAAAGGGGATACCCCCTGATTTCCGTTAATAGAAATCATTAGATGTTCACAACACTACGCCCAGCCTGCTACACAGGTTTCATTCATTACTAGTTTCAGCAAAGTGCTCATGTCGTAGCCACTGAATACATCACGAGTGCTACATACACTCCAAATAAAGAGACAATCATCCTACAGAGAACATCGATTTTTCCCATTATCTTCACAAGCTCTTTCATCTCCTCATTGCTGTCAAGGCCGTTCAGCAGCTGTTGCTTAGCCATGATCAGAGGAACTGCATCTTTGAGCTTCTGCTCTGCATCTTCCTCTTCTGTCGTTCCTTCAGTTACTTGTCCAACACCCCAACCTGCTGGTATTGGGATTCCTCGGCTAACCAAATAATCAGCGTAGTTGCATTCCCCCACATCAGCAACTTCCTAGAAATACAAATCACATGAATCTTCCCTTTTCTGCACGAATCAAATTGGTAGATCATCAACCAAACTATTAAAAAAATCAGCAACTGAAAGCAGCAGAACAACACTTAAACATATTATTACCCCATGATTCGGGCATTTTTAGAAGACTCGACCAGGGTTGCGGATTGTGGTTGAGACGCGACGGATGACTCTGCGTGATTTGCAGCAGTGGCACCACACCAACGGAGCGGGTTGCGATGAGCAATCGGCTGCGGTGCGCGTGCCGGCGAGGGTGTGATGAGACCCACAGGCGATGGTACGGGTTGCGACTTGGCGCATATCTGGTTGTTGCCTGCTGAAGAGCAGGTGGACGAGCAGCCAGCGGACATGGTTGCTGCGGCCAGAGCTTCTGATGCTAGGCAGAGTAAGTAGAGAAGAGGAGAAGCGAACATTGGATATGTCAGTTTCATTACTTGCAGAGTAGCATAGCACCATATATAGTCATAGTCTAGTTTTGGATTCAAACCAGCTCCAGGAGCACGTCTTTCTTTTTTCTAAAACTCGGCAACGTCTCATTACTGGTACACTAGCTTGTTATGTACGCCTTCCCAAGTCTTTGATTTTTCTTTCCCTTTTTTTTGCGAGGAAGGAAGGAGAACAAAATTGAGAGTTTCTGGGACTCGAACCCAAGACCTCTCGGTTGAAAACCAAGGGTGCTAGTCACTTATGTGGCGAATGTTCCCTGTGAGGAGAACGATAGACGAACGCATTTTCCTCGCAGTTTTCTTCCTATATATAAAAAAGTATGCTACTTGGTGTCCGCTTAGTCAACAAAACAATTGTGCCAACCTTGACCGTTGGATTGACATTCAACGTCTGTGGCGTTTCTTCAGTCTCTTCTTCCTCGAGCCGCCAAAGCCAAACCAGCGCCGGTGGGACCGCTTGCTCCCGCCTCCCATGTCTGGCTGTGATCTGCCCCGGCTCCTGTTCGTTCCCGTCCGAGGCCTCACCATCGTCCTCTGCCTTGGTTCGCTTGCCGCGGCGCCGCCCTCTAGTGTTGTCAACATGGTCAACAACCGAGAGGAATAAGGAGATGACTGTACATGGTGAGGATGACAGTAGGGACCCAGCAGCGCGCGCAGTAATTTTGTTTTTTCAAGACGGAGAAGGGTATCAACTGGTTGTGCGGGACCCGTGGCCCGTCTAGCCCAGGCTGTTATTTCATATGTTTAGCACATGGCCAGCCCATTTTGTTTTTTTCCTTTCTTAAAATTGCTAGCCAGCTATTTTGTTTTTTGCAGAATAACCAACGTAAGCATACTTGCTTTTCTACGCCCTGCTGGGCCAGAAATCTTTCAAGACGAGGAGGGATGCATTTTGCCCAGAAAATGGGCTATAAGTAATAAGAAACGGGCTATAAGTAATAATAAATGGGCTGTAAAATGAAAAAATACAGCAAACAGACAATTAGTTCCAAAATAATGTTTTCTTTCGGATTTTGATATTTCAAATTTCATTGTTTTTGTGCGGGTAAAATTTCATTGAATTTAAATTAAGGTATATTTGGATTTAAAATTAATTTGAATCTGGCTAGAAATTTCGGGTTGTATGCTGTTTGGGACAGATTTGGAGGCTGACTTGTGGGTCTACTAGGTTGACGTGTACTTTGCCTTTGTCAACTTAGTCCACAAACGATTCTAGCAGCAGTGACCGTTGGATGTTAATCCAACGGCCGTGCTGCTTATCTGATCTTCTTGCTCCAGCCGCCCAAACCAGCTCCGGTGGGACTGCCTGCTCCCGCCTCCCATGGCCGGCTGTGCTGCTGCACAGGCCGCACCGCCCACCCTACTTCATTGCTGGCCAGGCCATTCCTCTACTCACCCACACCTCCTGTTATTTTCCGGTGACGGCAGCCGGATCAGTAAACCCTCGTACTCCCCACCGCGTGGGCAACCATTGCCGAGTCTTCCCCAGCTCCATCTCGTTCCCTTCCTAGGCCTCGCTGTCGTCCACTGCCATGGTGCTCTCGGCGCGGCCTGGTCAACTTGGTCAATGAACGACATCCATCGGCCGTGGACTGTACGCGCAAAATAATGATTCCTCCACCTGAAAGTTGGGACCCACCGGAAGGGCCTCTATATTTCACGAAAAAACATTCCCCCCGCTGACATGTCAGACCCACCAGCTATATCTTCGCACGCAAGGAAGTTCCTCCTTATTACGCACAAAAAAATGAATACCCCCTGCTAGCTGGGACCCACCATAGTGGGAGGATGACTTGTGGGCCAAAAAAGTTGACGGGGACGGAGGGCTTTGTCAACTTAGTCAATATGAACGATTCTAGCTTCAGTGACCGTACGATGTCCATCCAACGGCCGTAGTGCTTCTTCAACCTCTGGTCTTCTTGCTCCAGCCGCCCAAAGCAACGCCGGTCGTGCCGCATGCTCCTGCCTCCCGTGGCCGGCTGTGCTGCCGTGGAGGCCTCACCGCCCCCTACTATTCCCACCCCTGGCCAGGCCCTGCGGCGACGGCAGCCTCACACCGCAGCCGAACCAGTGAACCCTCGTACTCCTCTCCGCGCGGGCTTCACTGTCGCGTCTTCCCCGGCTCCGCGTCGTCCCCTTCCTAGGCCTCGCCGTCGTCCACCGCCATGGTGCTCTCCGCGCGGCGTGGTCAACGTGGTCAAGGAACGGCTTCCATCGGAAGAGTACTGTACGTGGAGAGGCTGACAGCTGGGTCCACGGCCACAGCCCAGTTTTTTTGTGATTTGCCAAGTAAGACGCTTTGTCAGGCCTATTGGGCTGCAAATCTTTCAAGACGAGGAGAGCTTTCATTCGGCTAGCCGAGAAAATGGCCCATTAGTAATGAGAAATGGGCTGTACATTTTTAAAACACATCAAACCAGCAATTAGTTTCAAATATATTTTTTTCATTTCAAGATTTTAAATTACATTAATTTTTATGTGTGGAGAATTTGTTGGATTTTATATTGATATACATTTATTTTTAAAATCAGTTTGAATGTGAGTCAAAATTTCGGGATTAAAAACAGTTCGGACCGCACCGAAATATGCAAAATTTCGTATAATTTTTTAACCGTGGCCACAATTTGGGCTGTAATGCTAACAAAAAGAATATGGGCTCCAAAAAAACCTTAAGAATTAGCAAATGGGCTGAAAATTATTAGAAATAATGGCAGATGGGTTGTATGCTGTTTTCCACAGATTTGAGGCTTTCCTAAAAAAGGTTGACCCACAAGCAGTGACTATTGGATGTCCATCCAACGGCCGTCGTGCTTCTTCAATCTCTGCTCTTCCTGCTCCAGCCGCTCAAACAAGCGCCGGCGGGACTGCCTGCTCCCTCCTCCCCGCGGCCGGTTGTGCTGCCGCGCAGGCCTCACCGCCCCATCGTACTCCCATCGCTGGCCTAGCCATCCCTCTACTCACCCACACCTGCTGTTATTCTCTGGCGACGGCAGACGAACCAGTAAACCCTCGTACAGTCGTACTCCCCTCCGCTTGGGAAACAACTGTCGAGTCTTCCCTGCCTCCGTGTCGTTCCGTTCCTAGGCCTCGCCATCGTCCACCGCCCTGGTGCTCTCGGCGCAGCCTGGTCAACATGGTCAACGACTGACATGCATCTAAAGTGGACTGTACGTGGAGAGGCCAACAGCTAGGTCCACGGCCGCACGCAAGGAAATGCCTCCTTATTGCGCGCAAAATAATGATTCCTCCACCTGACATCAGGGACCACCGAAAGGGCCTCTGTATTTCGCGAAAAAAACGTTACCGCCGCTGACAGCTCGGACCCACCAGCTATATCTTCGCACGCAAGGAAGTGCCTCCTTATTACGCACAAAAAAAATGAATACTCCCCCTGTTAGCTGGGACCCAGTATAGTGGCAGGCTGACTTGTGGGCCTACTAAGTTGACGGGGACGGAGGGCTTTGTCAACTTAGTCAATATGCACGATTCTAGCTCAAGTGACCGTACGATGTCCATCCAACGGCCGTAGTGCTTCTTCAACCTCTGGTCTTCTTGCTCCAGCCGCCCAAACCAGCGTCGGTCGTGCCTCATGCTCCTACCTACCATGGCCGGCTGCAATGCGACGGAGGCCTCACCGCACCCTACTACTCCCACCGTTGGCCAGGCCATCCCTCTACTCACCCACACCCCCTATTACTCTGCGGCGACGGCAGCCTCACACCGCAGCGAACCAGTGCCCTCGTACTCCTCTACGCGTGGGCATCCACTGCCGCGTCTTCCCCGGCTCTACATTGTCCCCTTCCTAGGCCTCACCTTCGTCCACCGCCCTGGTGCTCTCGGCGCGGCGTGGTCAACGTGGTCAAGGAACGGCTTCCATCGGACGTGGACTGTACGTGGAGAGGCTAACAGCTGGGTCCATGGCCGAAGCAAGGAAGTGCCTCCTTATTACATGCAAAATAATTATTCCTCCACCTGACAGCGGGGACCCACCGGACGGGCCACCGTATTTCGCCCCCCTAACTGCTGGGACCCACCAGCTACATCTTCGCAGGCAAGGAAGTGCCTGACAATCGGGACCCACCTGGTCCAAGTGTACGTAGCGTTGTCATTCTGGTCGCGAACGTGTACGTACATACTGGTCGATGTAGAGGCGCGCACGTGTCGTAGTAGAGGCGCGCACGTAGCATGTACACGTACGTATAGCGGCCAGGGTGCAAGAAAGAAAATACGGCCACGTATGTGTACATATGGGCGGGGTCTCGAACGCCTACTTGCGCATACGTACGGCCAGGGCTCGTGTACATGGCTGGGTCAGAACGGAGAAACAGCATTGTCGTCTTGTTCATGGGGAGGCAACGGAATGCTCGTGTTCATGGGGAGGCAACGGAACGCGTCGTGTTCATCGGGAGGGCTTGGACGGAACAGGCGATGGAAACGAGGCCTGGCGTACCGCAGAACGGAGGAAACGGCCTTGTGTTCGACTGGCCACGTTCGAAACGGATCCTGTTCATCGGGAGGGGTCTGGCGTACCACAAAACGGACGAAACGGACCTCCTACGGTCGAAACGGGGGTCCTGTTGATCGGGAGGGGTGTGGCATACCCCAAGACGGACAAAACGGACTTGTGTTGGAGCGCTACGGTCGAAACGGGGGTCCTGTTCATCGGGAGGGGTGTGGCGTACGGCAAAACGGGACTCCACGGGATACTGTTCATCTCCACTATCGACCCCCTCCAGCCTCCACGAGCTACTGTTCATCCACCGTCGACCTCCTCCAGCTTCCACCTGCGACTGTTCATCCACGGGCTCCTGTTCATCCAGCCTCCACCGCGCGCTACTCCACCGGCTACTGTTCAACCAGCCCTCTCCACGGGCTCCTGTTCAACCACCCCTCCACGGGCTACGGTTCATCCTGCCCTCCACCATCTACTGTTCATCCAGCCCTCCACGGGGTGGTCTTGTTCATCCAGCCCTCCACGGGGTCCTATTCATCCATCCCCAACCGGCTCGATCGATCGGGGTCCTATTCATCCAGAGGCAACACCACGGGGTCTTGTTCATCCACCCCCACCGGGAACTGTTCATCCACCCCCACCCCCCCCCGCAATGCTCACTGTTCATCCAGAGGCAGCATCGATCGGCTTCAGTTAGCAGCAGTAGCGAAGGAATCACTCGATCGGGTTCAGTTAACAGCCATCGATCGATCGCTCGGGTTCAGTAACGCGTACCCTACAGTGCAATCGCTCGGGTTCAGTTAGAGCCCAACGCCTCGCTCGGGTTCAGTTAGAGCCAACGCCTCGCACACACGCGCGTACGTGTACGAGAGAAACGCGCATCGCTCGGCCCCCGACCTCCCACCGTAACCGGGAACTCCCCGAAATTCCCCCCCCCCTCGCTTCTACCATGGTTTTTTTCGTCATGGACGGCCCAAAGAATGTCATGATTTTTTGTCATAGAAGTAGGAGCCCACCACATCTATGATGATACCGGGTTTTGTCACAATTATCGTCATAGAAGTGTCACGGATGTGTCACGGATGTGTATTTTTTTTGTTCGGCCCAAAATGTCACAATTTGTTCGGCCCAAAATGTCACAATTTGTTCAGCCCAAAATGTCACGGATGTGTCTTTTTTTTTGTAGTGACATGAATACATTCATTCAAACACAATGTCCTATGAACATTGTGCTGCCACAAGGCGAGACCCCTCCAGGACATCCGCAAAATACCGTTCTGGTGTACGGTGCTCCTTACCCTCCGGTGGCCCCCTGGTCACCTCGACGGCATCCATCTTCGCCCACCACATCTTGCAATGGGCGAAGGCCATGCGCACACCTTCAATACAGGCCGAGCGCTTCACGACGTCCAGTGAGGACAGGCGTTCACCACCCGCCTCATGAGTCCGAAGTAGCTGCTGGACATAGCTTCGGCTGGCCATAGCCGGATTATCAAATCCTTAATGGCTAGTTCGGCCACCCTATGCAGCTCCACCAGCTGTTTTCAGCTGATCGGTGAAGGACACGGGATGCTCCGGCGCCACATACTGCGACCAGAATAGTCTCTCTGTGGAACCCCCTCCTTCGGCTCGATAGAACTCCGTGGCATCGGATACACTGCGTGGCAAATCCATGAAGGCCCCTGGGGAACTCCGAACTCGAGTTAGTAAAAGGTACTACTTCTCCGCATACTTGCTTTGCATCTTAAATGCCTTACCCGTCGTGATCTTCTTGGCCTCCTGGATCTCCTGGAGGGCGGCCTAGGCCTCATTCCGGGCAGTCTCCGCACTTTGACGAGTCTTGGCGAGTTCGGTCCCTTGAACCGACGCATCATGCTCCAAGGTCTCGCTTTTTTTCACCGCATCCTAGAGCTCCTACTGGACTTCTTTGACTCGGGCCTTGAGCTTCTTACAATCGGCCTGCTGCTAGACAACCTTCTCCTCGGCCTCGCCTAGGGCCTTCTTCAAGGCCTCGACCTCGGTCGCGGCTTCTGCACATATAACGATACCGCTGTCAATACACATCGCTTATCCTTTCCTGAACATATAGCAAGGCGTTCCTCACATTGCTTCTCTTGGAGTCGAACTTTAATCTCACCGAGCTCGTTCTCGGTCCGCTCCAGCTTCCGCTTCAGCTCGAAGACCTCGGCAGTATGCGATGTCGCGGCCAACAGCGACGCATGCTTATTCATACATATTCTGTTAGTCTCCTACAATAAGAGGTTGATCCTCTGTCCGGTTCTTCCTGCCGAACTCTAGAAAGTGTCTCAGGGGCTACCGAGTACATGGGGTTTTCCTCTTTCTATGTCACTTACCTCAAAACCTGTCAACAGATTGCTGCAGGCTTCGTCTAGTCTACTCTTGGCGGACTGAACCTTCTTGATCACCGCACCCATAAGGACACTGTGCTCGTCCACAACGGAGGCGCCTTGTAGCGCCTCCATCAGGTCATCCGGTGCCCCTGGGTGGACGGAGGCCACCTGAGGAATTGGCACACCCCCTCCTTCGAAGGAGGGTTCTCGTCTGATTCCGGAGCCATATGGATCTCCGGAATCGTATCCGGCTGAGGGCCGAACTCAATACGGCCCTCTTCGCCGGTCTCCTTGGGGATCTGCTCCCCCATCTGTCCGGCAGCGGAGGTGCCGCCTTGTGGCGCCCCCCGGACAATGTCCTGAGCTCCTCCCTCCGGAGCGGCCCTCCGGGATAACACGTCAGTGTCGTCCCTGGCCCTGGGGGAGCAAGCAGGCGGTGGCGACATGCTCGCCATCTCCGACAGAGCCAGCGAAAACTCCAGATGAGGAACGCTGGATAAGGTCACGGGCCGGACTGCAAAAGTATGGATTAACCATGTCCGCATAATAAAAAGAAAGGGATGGATATGCGCGTAAATGAGCCATGTTGCTTATGATGCGGCCTGAGGCCTAGTGCGGGGGCATCGTTTCAGACTACTCTCAACGTCCCATGCGGTGTTGACCGCTGGGGCGCCCTTCCCCTTTTTGGGCGCTTTCGCCTCCGGATGTGCTGGGGCCACCCTCTTCTTCTTCTTCTTCTCTTCGGGAGGAGGGTTGTTTTCCTCCTCCTCCTCCTCTTCCTCGTCATTGTCCTCGGGGATGGAGGAATGGGTCTCGCCGTCTTTGGACGTCGCGTCCGAAGCGCCCTTGCGACGGGGGCCACTCTTGGCCCCATTGGCCTTCTTCTTAGCCTTCTTCTCCGGCGCCATATATGGCGCAGGCACCAACATCCTCGCCAGGCGCGGGATGACCAGTTCCTCGGGCAGCGGCGCCGGACACTAGATCCGTTGTGCCTTCTCCACCCAGTCCTGAAGAAGCAATGCTAAATCTCAGACATCATCCTCGAAACAATCAAGTTGGGAATACGTCAAAAGAAACATACCTTGTTGGTGGGGCATTTACAATTGTGACCATGGTCTGAGTCCGTGGCCGGTGGCTTCTCGTTGCCCTTAAAGAGCAACTTCCAGGCCCCTTCATGAGAAGTGTCGAAGAGCCTTCTCAGGGTCTGGTGCTTCTTCGAATTGAACTCCCATAAAGGGCGGCTTCGGCGCTGGCACGGAAGAATCCGGCGGACCAGCATCACCTGGATGACGTCGATGAGCTTAACGTCACTGGTCACCATGCTTTGAACATGCGTCTGCAGCGCTATCAGCTCGTCGGGTGAACACCAGTCCGGACTCTTCTCGACCCAGGAGGTGAGCCGCGTGGGAGCACCAGAGCGGAATTTGGCAGCTGCGCCCAGGTGGTGCCGCGAGGTTCTGTGATGTAGAACCACTACTTTTTCCATTCCTTTACCGTCTCTATAAAGGTTCCTTCGGGCCAGGAGATGTTGGATAGCTTGCTCACCATGGCCCCTCCGCACTCCGCGTGCTTACCATACACCACCTTCGGCTTCACGTTGAAGACTTTGAGCCACAGCCCGAAGTGGGGATGGATGCGGAGGAAGGCCTCACACACGATGATAAACGCCGAGATGTTGAGGAAGGAATTTGGGGACAGATCATGGAAATCTATCCCGTAATAGTACATCAGCCCGCGGACGAACGGGTGGAGTGGAAACCCTAGCCCGTGGAGGAAATGGGGGATGAAGACTACTCTCTCTGTGGGCTTCGGCGTGGGGACGACTTGTCCCTCGGCTGGCAGACGATGGGCGATCTCCTTTGCCAAATATCCGGCCCCCCGAAGCTCAGTAATGTCCTCCTCATTGACGGAGGAGACCATCCACTTGCCCTGACCACCAGATTCGGACATGGTTGCTTGAGTGGAAAGGAGATGGGAACTTGGGCGCTGGAGCTTGAGATCGGAAGGGCGAAGATAGAGAGAAGGCATGAGGAGAGGAAGGGGGAATCCTTATCCCCTTATAAAGGCAGCAGATATTAAACGCCTCCTCACTCGCCTTAGGATTCGCCTGTTCCCTAGGGCTATATGAACGGCACGGTTGAGTTACCCATGCTCGCATTGATGAGAATCCCGCGCTAAGGTGACACGATCTATGTTTCGATAAGACGTGCCAGTAGCAACCGCATCTTGAAATGTGGGATGGCAGAAGAAAAACGGTTCGAAATTATAACCGGACAGACATGATGCCGTGTTGGAGAGAAGCTGTCAACAGATTGGATTCATGCAAATATTATATTCTCTCTGCGGTTGTGTATGGTGTGCGTAACAGGTCCGGATACACTTATTTTGTCCGAAGACTAGTCTGGAGTTTGGAAGGAGGGAACCCGCCTTGCAATGCCTAAGACAAATCTGCGCGCCAGACTTCTCGTCATTGAAGCCAGGTTCAGGGGCTACTGAGGGAGTCCTGGACTAAGGGGTCCTCGGACGTCCGGCCTATTATCCATGAGCCAGACTGATGGGCTGTGAAGACATGAAGACCGAAGACTGCACCGTGTCCGGATTGGACTCTATTTGGTGTGGAAGGCAAGCTTGAGCGACCGAAGATTCCTTCTTATGTAACCGACTCCATGTAAACCCTAGATCCCCTCGGTGTCTATATAAACCGAAGGGGATAGTCCGGAAAGGACAACACATATACTCATTACCATATTCATAGGCTAGACTTCTAGGGTTTAGCCATTACGATCTCGTGGTAGATCAACTCTTGTAACACTCATATTCATCAAGATCAATCAAGCAGGAAGTAGGGTATTACCTCCATAGAGAGGGCCCGAACCTGGGTAAACATCGTGTCCCCTGTCTCCTGTTACCATCGATCCTAGACGCAGTTCGGGACCCCCTACCCGAGATCCGCCGGTTTTGACACCGACAATGACCGAGGTGGATTATGGTGGAGGGGGGCACCGCACACGGTTAAGACAATGATCAACTTGTGTGTCTATGGGGTGCCCCCTCCCCCGTATATAAAAGAGTGGAGGAGGGGGGAGGGCCGGCCCTCTATGGCGCGCCCTAGGGGAGTCCTACTACCACCGGGAGTAGGATCCCCCTTCCAAGTACTAGGAGTAGGAGAGTAGGAAGGAGAGGAGAGTGGGAAGGAAAGGGGCACCCAATTTGGATTGGGCTAGGCGGGCGTGCCTCCCACCTTTTCCCTTCCTAAACTGTCTGTAGAGACGTCATATTCAACAGCTAGAGATGTGTTATTTCATCTCTAGGCAACCATAGAGTCGACTTACTAAAGCGTCTTTGGAGCGTCTCCCTACGAACCGTCTCAAAAAGTGTAGACACGTTGGCTAAGCGTATGTACATGGCATGAGACGCTATATTGGGACGTTCAAAAGCGTCCCTAGATATGAGGCGATATATTAAGACGTTTGAAAGCGTCAATAGATATGAGACGCTATATTGGGACGTTCAAAAGCGTATCTAGATATGTAGAGTCGTTCTATTAGATGCGTTTATCACGTCTCTACTCATAGAGCCGGTTCATTCATCATGGGCACTAACTCCTTCTGTATACACGCTATGTAGAGACGTTATATTCTTCTCTAAATATACTTAACTTTAAAAGTTATTTGATTTATATTGTCATATAAAGGCATCCACTCATATCATGATTCACATTCATAGGCAACAAATATTATATAAAGGGATCTTCCCATATCACCAATTGTATCACAAGCATCTCATTCGCACAATTTCAATTACGAACAAACACCTTGAGTTCAGAATTCAATCAAATCAAATATTCATATGAAAGATGAAAATAATTAAGAAAAGATCATACAACCAGAACTAAGTTTTCCTATGAAGCTAAATCCTTTACAAAATACATAATATTTGTCCATTTTAAAAACTAATTGCTCTGTAGTTGCTCCTTGCTCCTACAATGCACTCCTTTTCTAATCTTGAGCTACCCTGAAAAAGGAAGATAACAGAGAAAAAATTAGAACGTAAGCTTTTAGAGCAGTGTGTGAAGAAATGTACTTGATGAAATTGGTAAGAGATGTACAAGTGTTTGGTGGCTTGTTTTGAGGTTGTGAAGGAGTGCTGGGGAATGTTTTTTTTACCTAAAAAGCACATTGATTCTTCATAAATAATAAACCACAAGTATGTACATTGGAGCATAATCGATGATTGTATGGAAGTGTACTTACTGCCTCGATCGATTCAGTATTTTTTTTGAAATTTAAGTATGATATCTAATTAAAATGATTTGAAGTACAGTTCTTTTTACAGCAATAAGAATCTTACAAGTATTTTGTCTTCAGGATGTGAGAACCTCTAGCATCAAAATGTTTGACATTCCTCTTGTGGTCTAGACGTTTCCAACATGGTATAAAAGGGAAACTTAAGGACATAGTCCATCTGAAATTATCAAAGCACAGAATTAGACATAACTTGAGAATAAGCTGCCAGACCAATAGCATATGTTGTCTAGGATTAATTCATGTTCTAATACACTGACTGTTGAAGCCTTGTATAGTTCCAGTACAATGACAAAGATATATGAGGTTCTAGATTAGCAAAATGTACAAAATTAGGCTAGCATGCATCTAATATGTTTGATACTCAATACTGGAAGAAAAGCAATACACGCCCCAACCACTTTCCTACTTGTACTACATGGTGTTATACCATCATACTCAGAGTACAGGAATATGAAGTATTGGTATGTGCAGTATAGTATATGATCTTTTTGTCTCTAATTGCATGTCTCAATCACTCAAAATAAATCTTTCACCTTTGTTGAAGAATTTGAAGTCCCAGACTAATTTTGCATGGCTGCCATGCTAGCTGTTAACAACCACATGTATTCGGTGGAAGGACTGAAACTTCTTTTGCTCAGAAACAATGATAATTGAGCTCCGCCAAATTTTCATGCTTTGGAAAACACAACAATCTTTGCAGGCATGTTCAGTCCAATACTGATTTTTTTTATGAAGAAAAGAAACACAATATTACACTTCAAATAACAGAATAAGATAAAATTACTATTAATTAAGAAATGGAGGTCCGTAACAAGGAACCCTAACCAACAAGGGCAGTAATTTTCACACATTCTAATTTGTAATTTGGAAATTAAGATTTCCAAAGAAAGAACCAACAAGAGGCAATGGTATAAACAAAAGGTGTGGTTAGGCTTAGTTAAGAATATTGGAACAACCGATACCATTAGCTACCAAGAAAAAGAAGCACCAGGTGAAGAAATAAGCAGTAGATTGTTGGAGATTAGATCAGACACTGTGACGCTGCACATCATCTCTCAAATCCCTTCGCATCGAATTAGCTCAGCGTTGCACATCATGATTTGGCGACCTCAATATTTCCATGACCCCATCACAATGTCATACAAATAATTGTTTAAAGAAAGGCAATGCAAGGAGTATAATATGTATATCTAGTCGAGTCTAATTCTCTTTCATATTTCTTCTACAGAGTATGAAACTCATATCCCAAGCAATCAACATCACGTGGAGCTTCAGTGGGACAAAATAATGAACGACTCACTATTTTGCACTGTTTCCATGAATAAGATCATAGATCCATGCCCTGATTCTCATCCTGCAAATTGCAACAAGAGATGTAAGCTATAAATAAACATGTAAAACAAAAAATGCCATGCACTTACCACACAAATTAGAATCTACACTAATTTTTTGGTTAAAATCATGGCAATTTGAAAAGAACCAGAACCATAACTCATTGGCTTGAAATCCTTCCTGTGCGTTGACAAAATTACAAGCATGTACATAATTTACAAAATCCCAACCCAATAGAATCTCGCACGAGGAGGTTACAATACAAGAGAAAGAGCTCACCTCCTTTTTCCTTGTGAGGTTCCAGATCCTCCATGTCATGTTCTCCATCTGTGTGTTCCTCATTCGCCTATGACACATCTTGCAAATCGATCAATAAATCCGAAGCAAACAGAAGAAATCTTGTCACGTTCTCCGGCAACAAATGGATATCTACAAGGAATCAAGAACTGACAAAATAAAAGCAAGCGTAAACTTGTGATAAATGGGGCTTTCAGTTTCACAAATAACCATCAGCAGTTAGTAGCACATTGCAGCCGCAACAGAACCAGCATAAGATAACAACACCGAACAGATACAACCAGCATCACACACACATCTCCAGCAGCACAGATAGTAGCCGTACTCCACAAATTAAGATCTAGATAGGAAACTGAGAGAAGCAAGCCTGAGCCTAATGTGTAATAACTAACTAGCGTAATTAGCTTATCAGCAAAGAGATTTCATTCATCACATCATCTTCTATTTGATAGTGCCCAGATAAGTAATCAACTGGAGCTTCATTCATTAAATCTAGTCTGAGAATTGGACAAATCTTCTTGTATTTAGCCTCCAATTTTGTACTCCTTCCGTTCGGAATTACTTGTCTCAAAAATGGATGTATCTAGAACTAAAATACATCTAGATACATCCATTTCTTCGACAAGTAATTCCAAACGGAGGGAGTACTTTGTTGGCTCTCTTTGTGTACAATTGAGAGAGGTTCAGGAAGAGAGATAGGGTAAGGGAGACGGGGCCGAGGGGAGCGAGGGAGTATCTGCACATGGAGGGAAGAATGGCCTCACCGGCGTCCACCAGTGGTGGCGAGGAAGCCACATGGACGATGACTGCCTCAAGCAGAAGAACAGCGCCGATGACGGATCTTTCGAGCTCTCGTTGCAGTTGTCAACACCCACCTCGTCGTCCTCGTCAGGAGGCCCCATCGTCGTTCACCAGTGATGTCGGCTGGTGCTCCTACCACCCAGCACCTCTGACAACCACTTCGACCGAATCGATCTGCCACCTCCCTCGTCGAGTCAGATCACGGGTCGAAACCGCAGCCACCTCCACCTTCTCCTCCCACCCTCTCCTTCCTCCGTCAGACTATCTAAGACCAATTGTACTACTGTTGAGTTTTGCCATCTAAAATTAGATTTGACCAAACAGTTGCTCACATATGTCAGAATTGAATTCCAGGCAAGCAAACAATTCACCAAACACTTAGAGTGCATTTCCTACAGGAAGGAAGTAAGGAGACGAAGGAGAAGATGATCCAGACTTGAGATGCATACATGAAGGAGGCCAGTTTGGTTGATTTGATGATAAAACTGTAGGGGCTATGGGAATCAAGGATCACCTGCTTGACGTGGTGGAGGCTAAAGATGCTGGATGAAGACGAGAGCTGCTTGCGTGGTGGTGTACCTACCGACGGAACGTGCGGCGGAGCTTTGAGTGAAGAATGAGACCTGCGTGGATGCGGCTTCGTGACCGCGAGGACGACGTCGGGAGGAGCATGGCTTTGTGATGGTGAGGATGATGGCGTTGACGGCTCCAAGTAGCGAGCTTGCCGATGGAGGAAAGCGAGAGTGGCCGGCAGGCGGAGCAAGGGGCGGATGGCACCCCGTGAGGGCGAGGCTTACATTGTGCGGGGTGCGGGAATGGGCGGCGCGGGGGGTGCGGGGATGGGCGGCGCGCGGGGTGATGCCTGCGTAGATTGGAATCAGGAAGTTGGATAAATGGGGAGGTGGGGGAGATGGGGGCGAGTAAAATTATCCGGCGACATACATGGAGATAAAAAAATTGAGAGACGCGGGAAGTCTTTGCGCGGTAAAGAACGCGCTAAAAAATAAGCGAAAATAATCCAGAAACCTCAGATTTGGTTATAAGTGTAAATAGTTTGGGATCGCCAAGTAACCACATATATGGATAAATATTTTTTATGTTTATTTTTATTGGATAAATCCGCATTCTTAGTTCTTTTTCAAAAAAGATCAAAGTTTATGGGGTAATGTGTATGAAGCAATATGCACGTAGTTTTAATAAAAAGGTATAAAGCCAGTGGTAGATAAAGGATGTCACTATCTGTCCACGGACTCGTTCGCAAACACAAATTTGGGAGCCGGCCATCCATTATTATACCCGAAATGCCTGCATGCATTTTCAAACATAAAAATAAGCCAAACAGAGAAATTTTACGCAAACCGGATAAATAAAGTACGATACATTTACATAAACCGGGCGAGGACAAGCAGTGAATCCTCGAGGGCAATCTTGATTGTTAAGACTTTGTATTTGTATTAGTTTGTAACTTCTCATATACCTTATGAAGAGGTTGAGGAAGAAATTCAAAATTTTCCTACGATCACCAAGATCTATCTATGGAGAAACCAGCAACGAGGGGAAGGAGAGTGCATCTACATACCCTTGTAGATCGCTAAGCGGAAGCGTTCAAGTGAACGGGGTTGATGGAGTCGTACTCGTCGTGATTCAGATCACCGATGATCCTAGTGCCGAACGGACGGCACCTCCGCGTTCAACACACGTACAGCCCGGTGACGTCTCCCACGCCTTGATCCAGCAAGGAGAGAGGGAGAGGTTGAGGAAGACTCCATCCAGCAGCAGCACAACGGCGTGGTGGTGATGGAGGAGCGTGGCAATCCTGCAGGGCTTCGCCAAGCACCACGGGAGAGGAGAAGAACTTGGGAGAGAGGGAGGGCTGCACCAAAGGCATAAGGGGTGTCTCAAGAGGCCCTCCTACCCTCAATATATATAGGGAGCCCAAGGGGGGGTGCGCTAGCCCTAGGAGATCCAATCTCCTAGGGGGCGGCGGCCAGGGCAGGTTTCCCCCCTCCACCCCCAAGGCACCTAGGAGGTGCCTTCCCCTCCTTGGGACCTCTTCCCTTAGGGTTCCCCTTTCACCCTAGCGCATGGGCATAAGGAAGTGGCCCCCAGCCCACTTTGGCTGATCCCTTCCCACTTCAGCCCATGGGACCCTCCGGGATAGGTGCCCCACCCGGTGGGCCCCGGACCTTCCGGTGGTCCCGGTACAATACCGATGACCCCGAAACTTGTCCCGATGGCCGAAACAGGACTTCCTATATATAAATCTTTACCTCCGGACCATTCCGGAACTCCTCGTGACGTCCGGGATCTCATCCGGGACTCCGAACAATATTCGGGTTACTGCATACACATATCTTCATAACCCTAGTGTCACCGAACCTTAAGTGTGTAGACCCTACGGGTTCGGGAGACATGCAGACATGACCGAGACGTTCTCCTGTCAATAACCAACAGCGGGATCTGGATACCCATGATGGCTCCCACATGTTCCACGATGATCTCATCGGATGAACCACGATGTCAAGGACTTAATCAATCCCGTATACAATTCCCTTTGTCTATCGGTATGTTACTTGCCCGAGATTCGATCGTCGGTATCCAATACCTAGTTCAATCTCGTTACCCGGCAAGTCTCTTTACTCGTTCCGTAACACATCATCCCGTGATCAACTCCTTGGTCACATTGCGCATATGATGATGTCCTACCGAGTGGGCCCAGAGATACCTCTCCGCTTACACGGAGTGACAAATCCCAGTCTCGATTCGTGCCAACCCAACAGACACTTTCGGAGATACCTGTAATGCACCTTTATAATCACCCAGTTACGTTGTGACGTTTGATACACCCAAAGCATTCCTACGGTATCCGGGAGTTGCACAATCTCATGGTCTAAGGAAATGATACTTGACATTAGAAAAGCTTTAGCATACGAACTACACGATCTTTGTGCTAGGCTTAGGATTGGGTCTTGTCCATCACATCATACTCCTTATGATGTGATCCCATTATCAACGACATCCAATGTCCATGGTTAGGAAACCGTAACCATCTATTGATCAACGAGCTAGTCAACTAGAGGCTCACTAGGGACATGGTGTTGTCTATGTATCCACACATGTATCTGAGTTTCCTATCAATACAATTATAGCATGGATAATAAACGATTATCATGAACAAGGAAATATAATAATAACCAATTTATTATTGCCTCTAGGGCATATTTCCAACAGTCTCCCACTTGCACTAGAGTCAATAATCTAGTTCACATCGCCATGTGATTAACACTCACAGGTCACATCGCC
This sequence comes from Triticum urartu, assembly GCF_003073215.2. Lineage (NCBI taxonomy): Eukaryota > Viridiplantae > Streptophyta > Magnoliopsida > Poales > Poaceae > Triticum > Triticum urartu. The sequence goes on from NC_053027.1 coordinate 448,320,970, forward strand.
ATGTGACTAACACCCAAGAGTTTACTAGAGTCAGTAGTCTAGTTCACATCACTATGTGATTAACACTCAATGAGTTTTAGGTTTGATCATGTTGCTTGTGAGAGAGGTTTTAGTCAACGGGTCCGAACCTTTCAGATCTGTGTGTGCTTTACAAATCTCTATGTCATCTCCTAGATGTAGCTACCATGCTCTATTTGGAGCTATTCCAAATAACTGTTCTACTTGGAGCTATTCTAAATTATTGCTCCATTATATGCATCCGGTATCTCTACTCAGAGCTATCCGGATAGGTGTTAAGCTTGCATCGACGTAACCCTTTACGACGAACTCTTTTTACCACCTCCATAACCGAGAAACTTCCTTAGTCCACTAGTTACTAAGGATAACTTTGACCGCTGTCCTGTGATCCATTCTTGGATCACTCTTGTACCCCTTGACTGACTCATGGCAAGGCACACTTCAGGTGCGGTACACAGCATAGCATACTGTAGAGCCTACGTCTTAAGCATAGGGGACGACTTTCGTCCTTTCTCTCTATTCTGCCATGGTCGAGCTTTAAGTCTTAACTTCATACCTTACAACTCAGGCAAGAACTCCTTCTTTAACTGATCCATCTTGAACAGCTTCAAGATCATGTCAAGGTATGTGCTCATTTGAAAGTACCATTAAGCGTTTTGATCTATCCTTATAGATCTTGATGCTCAATGTTCAAGTAGCTTAATCCAGGCTTTCCATTGAAAACACTTTCCAATAACCCTATATGCTTTCTAGAAATCCTACATCATTTCTGATCAACAATATGTCAACATATACTTATCAGAAATTCTATAGTGCTCCCACTCACTTCTTTGGAAACACAAGTTTCTCATAAACTTTGTATAAACCCAAAATCTTTGATCATCTCATCAAAGCATACATTCCAACTCCGAGATGCTTACTCCAGTCCTTAGAAGGAATGCTGGAGCTTTGCATACTTATTAGCATCTTTCAGGATTGACAAAACCTTTCGGTTGTATCACATACAACCTTTCCTCAAGAAAACCGTCGAGGAAACAATGTTTTGACATCCTATCTGCAAGATTTCATAAATAATGCAGTAATCGCTAATATAATTCCAACAGACTCTTAGCATCGCTACGAGTGAGAAAGTCTCATCGTAGTCAACTCTTTGAACTTGTCGGAAAACATCTTAACGACAAGTCGAGCTTTCTTAATGGTGACATTACCATCATTGTCCGTCTTCCTTTTTAAAATCCATCTGTACTCAACAGCCTTACGACCATCAAGTAGTTCTTCCAAAGTCTACACTTTGTTTTCATATATGGATCCTCTCTCGGATTATATGGCCTCGAGCCATTTATCGGAATCCAGGCCCACCATCGCTTCTCCATAGCTCGTAGGTTCATTGTTGTCTAGCAACATGACTTCCAAGACAGTGTTACGTACCACTCTGAAGTAGAACGCATCCTTGTCATGCTACGATGTTTGGTAGTGACTTGATCTGAAGTTTCATGATCACCATCATAAGCTTCCACTTCAATTGGTGTAGGTGCCACAGGAACAACTTCCTGTGCCCTGCCACACACTAGTTGAAGAGACGGTTCAATAACCTCATCAAGTCTCCACCATCCTCCCACTCAATTCTTTCGAGAGAAACTTTTCCTCGTGAAAGGACCCGATTCTAGAAACAATCCTTTATTGCTTTCGGATCTGAGACAGGAGGTATACCCAACTGTTTTTGGGTTGTCCTATGAAGATGCATTTATCCGCTTTGGGTTCGAGCTTATCGGCCTGAAACTTTTCCACATAAGCGTCGCAGCCCCAAACTTTTAAGAAATGATAGCTTAGGTTTCTCTAAACCATAGTTCATACGGTGTCATCTCATCAGAATTACGTGGTGCCCTATTTAAAGTGAATGTGATTGTCTCTAATGCCTAACCCATAAACTATCGTGGTAATTTGATAAGAGACATCATGGTATGCATCATATCCCATAGGGTGCAGTTATGATGTTCGGACACACCATCACACTATGGTGTTCCAGGCTGTATTAGCTATGAAACGATTTCCACAATGTCTTAATTCTGTCCCAAACTCGTAATTCAGATATTCATCTCTATGATCATATCATAGATATTTTATCCTCTTGTCACGACGATATTTCAACTTCACCCTGAACTTACTTGAACCTTTCAATAATTCAGACTCGTGATTCATCAAGTAAATATACTCAACATCTACTCAAATCATCTGTGAAGTAAGAATATAACGATATCCACTACATGCCTCAGCACTCATTGGACTGCACACATCAAAATGTATTACTTCCAACAAGTTGCTTTCTAGTTCCATTTTACTGAAACCGAGGCTTTCAGTCATCTTGCCCATGTGGTATGATTTGCATGTCTCAAGTGATTCAAAATCAAGTGAGTACAAAACGGTCCATTTGCATGGAGTTTCTTCATGCATATACACCAATATACATGGTTCGCATGCCTCAAACTTTTCAAAAACGAGCGAGCCCAAAGATCCATCAACATGGAGCTTCTTCATGCGTTTTATACCGATATGACTTATGTGGCAGTGCCACAAGTAGGTGGTACTATCATTACTATCTTTTGGCATGAACATGTGTATCACTACAATCGAGATTCAGTAAACCATTCATTTCAGGTGCAAGACCATTGAAGGTATTATTCAAATAAACAGAGTAACCATTATTCTCCTTAAGTGAATAACCGTATTGCGATAGACATAATCCAATCATGTCTATGCTCAACGCAAACACCAATCTCGATGGTAGAGGGAGCATGCGATGCTTGATCATATCAACATTGGAAACACTTCCAACACATATCGTCATCTCACCTTTAGCTAGTCTCCGTTTATTCCGTAGCTTTTATTTCGAGTTACTAACACTTAGCAACCGAACCGGTATCTAATACCCTGGTGCTACTAGGAGTACTAGCAAAGTACACATCAAAACAATGTATATACTACTATCGACTTTGCCAGCCTTCTCATCTACCAAGTATCTAGGGTAATTCTGCTCCAGTGGCTGTTCCCCTTATTACAGAAGCACTCAGTCTCGGGTTTGGGTTCAACCTTGGGTTTCTTCACTAGAGCAGCAGCTGAATTGCCGTTTTATGAAGTATCCCTTCGTGCCCTTGCCCTTCTTGAAACTAGTGGTTTCACCAACCATCAACAATTGATGCTCCTTCTTGATTTCTACTTTTGTGGTGTCAAACATCACGAAAATCTCAAGGATCATCATATATGTCCCTGATATATTATAGTTCATCACGAAGCTCTAGCAGCTTGGTGGTAATGACTTCGGAGAAACATCACTATCTCATCTGGAAGATTAACTCCCACTTGATTCAAGTGATTGTTGTACTCAGACAATCTGAGCACAAGCTCAACAATTGAGCTTTTCTCCCTTAGTTCGCAGGCTAAGAAAATCGTCGGAGGTCTTATACCTCTTGACGTGGGCACGAGCCTGAAATCCCAATTTCAGCCCTCAAAACATCTCATATGTTTCGCGATGTTTCAAAAACATCTTTGGTGCCTCAACTCTAAACCGTTTAACTGAACTATCACGTAGTTATCAAAATGTGTATGTCAGATGTTCGCAACATCCACAGACAACGTTCGAGGTTCAGCACACTGAGCGGTGCACTAAGGACATAAGCCTTCTATGAAGCAATGAGGACAATCCTCAGTTTAGGGACCTAGTCCGCATAATTGCTACTATCAACTTTCAACTAATTTTTCTCTAGGAACATATCTAAATAGTAGAACTATAGCGCGAGCTACGACATAAATTGCAAAGATCTTTTGACTATGTTCAGGATAATTAAGTTCATCTTATGAACTCCCACTCAGATAGACATCCCTCTAGTCATCTAAGCGATTACATGATCCGAGTCAACTAGGCCGTGTCCGATCATCACGTGACACGGACTAGTCAACGTCGGTGAACATCTTCATGTTGATCGTATCTTCTATACGACTCATGCTCGACCTTTCGGGCTTCTGTGTTCCGAGGCCATGTCTATGCACATGCTAGGCTCGTCAAGTCAACCTAAGTGTATTGCGTGTGTAAATCTGTCTTACACCCGTTGTATGTGAACGTAAGGATCTATCAGACCCGACCATCACGTGGTGCTTCGAAACGACGAACTGTAGCAACGGTGCACAGTTAGGGGAAACACTTTCTTGAAATTATTATGAGGGATCATCTTATTTACTACCGTCGTTCTAAGCAAATAAGATGTATAAACATGATAAACATCACATGCAATCAAATAGTGACATGATATGGCCAATATCATGTAGCTCCTTTGATCTCCATCTTGGGGCTCCATGATCATCTATTACAAGAACATGATCAATCTATTACATATATCATTCATCACATCCTTTTGGCCATATCACATCACATAGCATACCCTGCAAAAACAAGTTAGACGTCCTCTAATTGTTGTTTGCATGTTTTACGTGGCTGCTATGGGTTTGTAGCAAGAACGTTTCTTACCTACGCAAAACCACAACGTGATATGCCAATTGCTATTTACCCTTCATAAGGACCCTTTTCATCGAATCCGATCCGACTAAAGTGGGAGAGACAGACACCCGCTAGCCACCTTATGCAACTAGTGCATGTTTGTCGGTGGAACCGGTCTCACGTAAGAGTACGTGTAAGGTTGGTCTGGGCCGCTTCATCCCACGATGCCGCCGAATCAATATAAGACTAGTAACGGCAAGCATATTGAACAAAATCAACGCCCACAACTACTTTGTGATCTACTCGTGCATAGAATCTACGCAATAGACCTAGCTCATGATGCCACTGTTGGGGAACGTAGCATAAATTCAAAATTTTCCTACGTATCACCAAGATCTATCTATGGAGAAACCAGCAACGAGGGGAAGGAGAGTGCATCTACATACCCTTGTAGATCGCTAAGCGGAAGCGTTCAAGTGAACGGGGTTGATGGAGTCGTACTCGTCGTGATTCAGATCACCGATGATCCTAGTGCCGAACGGACGGCACCTCCGCGTTCAACACACGTACAGCCCGATGACGTCTCCCACGCCTTGATCCAGCAAGGAGAGAGGGAGAGGTTGATGAAGATTCAGCAGCACGACGGCGTGGTGGTGGATGCAGGGCGTCACAGTAGCAGGGCTTCGCCTATACTACGAGAGAGAGACGTAACGGGGAGAGAGGGAGGGGCTGCACCAAAGGCAAAAGGTGTGTTTGAGAGGCCCTCCTACCCCACTATATATAGGAATCCCAAGGGGGGGGGTGCGCCAGCCCCTAGGAGATCCAATCTCCAAGGGGGCGGCGGCCAGGGGAGGAGTCCTCCCCCCCAAAGGCACCTAGGAGGTGCCTTCCCTCCTTGGGACTCTTCCTTAGGGTTTCCCCCTTCACCCTAGGCGCATGGGCCATAAGGGAAGTGGCGCCCCAGCCCACTTTGGGCTGGATCCCTTCCCACTTCAGCCCATGGGACCCTCCGGGATAGGTGGCCCCACCCGGTGGGCCCCCGGGACCCTTCCGGTGGTCCCGGTACAATACCGATGACCCCGAAACTTGTCCCGATGGCCGAAACAGGACTTCCTATATATAAATCTTTACCTCCGGACCATTCCGGAACTCCTCGTGACGTCCGGGATCTCATCCGGGACTCCGAACAATATTCGGGTTACTGCATACACATATCTTCATAACCCTAGCGTCACCGAACCTTAAGTGTGTAGACCCTACGGGTTCGGGAGACATGCAGACATGACCGAGACGTTCTCCTGTCAATAACCAACAGCGGGATCTGGATACCCATGATGGCTCCCACATGTTCCACGATGATCTCATCGGATGAACCACGATGTCAAGGACTTAATCAATCCCGTATACAATTCCCTTTGTCTATCGGTATGTTACTTGCCCGAGATTCGATCGTCGGTATCCAATACCTAGTTCAATCTCGTTACCGGCAAGTCTCTTTACTCGTTCCGTAACACATCATCCCGTGATCAACTCCTTGGTCACATTGCGCATATGATGATGTCCTACCGAGTGGGCCCAGAGATACCTCTCCGCTTACACGGAGTGACAAATCCCAGTCTCGATTCGTGCCAACCCAACAGACACTTTCGGAGATACCTGTAATGCACCTTTATAATCACCCAGTTACGTTGTGACGTTTGATACACCCAAAGCATTCCTACGGTATCCGGGAGTTGCACAATCTCATGGTCTAAGGAAATGATACTTGACATTAGAAAAGCTTTAGCATACGAACTACACGATCTTTGTGCTAGGCTTAGGATTGGGTCTTGTCCATCACATCATACTCCTTATGATGTGATCCCATTATCAACGACATCCAATGTCCATGGTTAGGAAACCGTAACCATCTATTGATCAACGAGCTAGTCAACTAGAGGCTCACTAGGGACATGGTGTTGTCTATGTATCCACACATGTATCTGAGTTTCCTATCAATACAATTATAGCATGGATAATAAACGATTATCATGAACAAGGAAATATAATAATAACCAATTTATTATTGCCTCTAGGGCATATTTCCAACAAAAGCATCTATCCTGATATTCCTACTGCAGAGTTCCTTGAAGAATTGTCCCAACTCTGCAACTGCTCTGTACAAGTCAGGGCGGCCCAATCCTCTAAGGATAACAGTTAAAACCCTTTGAAGTAGGACGTGGCAGTCACACGTGACAGGACCTCGCAGAATTCTTTTCTTTTTACCTTGTCCAAGACGTACACAGCTGGTGCCATATCCCGTGGTTTATCTTCATCTTGCACCTGCAGATCCTTTCTGATACCCAGGTGTGTCAAATCAATCCTAGATTTTAAGGTATCTTTCGTCTTGCCTTCAATATTAAGAAGTGTGCCGATAATGCTGTCACATATATTTTTCTCGATGTGCATCACATCAAGATTATGCCTTAGATCCAAATCTTTCCAATACTCCAAGTCCCACAAAGTGGACCTGCGGGTAAACAATAATCTCTCTTCTACCCTGCCATGCTTCCTTTTCCCGCTACCATTACCAGGATGGTTTCCTGGTGTAATATGCCCGACCTTCCCTAATTCCACTTGCAACTCATCGGCGGTGAGCCTCTTTGGCGCATCACGGTTTTCATGCTTTGCATTGAACACATGTCTTCGGTATTTTCTAGGATGCGGCTTGTCCTTGGCAAGGAAACAGCGGTGTCCAATGTAACAGATCTTGCTAAGTATTGCGTATGACAGCGGATTCCTGTCACAGCGAACACTTGCATTGTAACCATGTGTCGTTCACCCTGACATAGTTCCCAAAGCCGGATAATCATGGATGCACCAAATTATAACAGCACGCGGAAAGAAATCAGTTGGTGGGCTGCTATATAGGTCTCGAGTGAGAATACCCTTCCATAGCTGTTGAAGTTCCTCCACAAGAGGCTCCATGAACAAATCAAAATCCTTTCCAGGACTTTTTGGACCTGGGATGAGCAAGGCCATCATGTAGTTTGATTCTTCGGTGCAGACATTTGGAGTCATGTTTTAAGGGATAACAAGCACTGGCCACATGCTATATGTGGCGCTCTGGTGGCCAAATGGGTTAAATCCATCTGAAGCTAAGCCAAGTCTAATGTTTCTCGGGTCAGCAGCAAACTCTTTGTGTTTATCATTGAAGCTTTTCCACTCACTACCATGAGATGGATGGCTCATTACATTCTGATCTCTGTACTCCTGGTTCCTAGAATGCCATAGTACATCCTCTCTTGTTTCAACATCATGAAACAACCTCTACAATCTTGGTGTAATTGGAAAATGTCTCAGAACATTATGAGGAATCCTCTTCACAGCATCGCCATCTTTCCATCTTGATGATTTGCATTTTGGGCATTCACTTTAGTTGGCATAATCCTTCTGGAACAGAACACAGTTATTCTTAAAACATGGATCATATCATATCCAATTCCAACTGCACGAAGGAAATTCTTCATTTTACTGTAGGTGTGTGGCAGCTCAGACGCATCTGGGAAAGATTCGCGGAAAGCAGCCAACATCGCATCGAATGATTTGTTGGTCATCCGCTCAGATGTCTTCACCTGAAGAAAGGTGACCATAGTTGAGAATACTGACAGCTTATTTCCTGGGGTGACAGCAACGTTGCATTGTTCCAACATGCGGGCCCACCGTTTTTCTTCTGCAGGTGAAAGTTCACGGAATGCACGAGCATTTCGTAGCATTGTTTCAATGTTGGTCAAACTCACTGGCTCCGCCACCACCACCGCGTCCTCCTCTTCCACCTGAGCATCAGGCAGATCAAGATGGTGATCTGCTGCTTCCACGTAGTCAATAACATTGACGTTCACAGCTTCACCATGATGAACCCACCTAGTATATGTGACCGACATCCCATACAAGTGTAGATGATTTTGCACAGTTGACTGGGGTCTTGTAACTGAATTCATACAACTGTTACACGGGCAGAGCACATCTGATTTCGGACCACCGTACTCAGCTTTGATAAAGTTCATGAAGTTTTCAACCCCCTCGACATATGCAGCGGAGAATCTTCGAGCAGAAGTTCTCCAAGTCCTATCCATCTGTTAGACATACAAATTAGTTCTTCTACTAGATATTACAGGAAAAACATATATGCTTTTTTATGAAGTCCAGAAAAAAATACCTAGGTCGATGTCTAAAGCTATGGCAAGATATTTGGACGAGCAGATCTAAGTAACGAAATATATGTAAAGCTAATTCAGCAAACAGATTTGAGTGCCAAATTATGGCAGGCTATTTCAGCAGTCAATGAGGCCAAGCACACAGCCATCAAACTATCGAAGGCCATCACAGCAACAAAGATCGAGTATAAAACGGTGTAGAGCTATTTCAGCTAACAGATTGGCTACTAGACCATGGCAATCTACGTCACAATAAATATATGGCAGGATATTTTAGCAACTAATCGGCCTTGGCGTGCCATCTCAGCTAAGAAGATTGAGTGCAGAACAGGGCAAGGAAGCTTCTTAAGCAGAGCATATTGACAGTAAACTACTTTGGCAAACAGTGAGATTAACAACGTCTATCAGCTAACATTCAGCACTACACCGACATGAATGGGGCCTCCGTCTAGAATGTGCGTACCATGGGAGAAGCTAACCGCCGTGCGTCTCCACACGAACGTCGCCAGCGGTGGCGGCACTGACCGCCGTGCGCCTCCACAAGAACGTAGCCAGAGGTGGCGGCGCGGCTAGAGGACGGCAGTCTACGAGAGCGTACTGTGGGAGCGAGAGGATCGCCGAACCGTGGCGCCGACGTATCGGCGTGGCGGGGAGGGCGTCTTTGGCGGAGTGAATGGAGTGGAGGGGGACAGGGGGAGGGGGTTTGGGGAATATTATTGGCTAGTTGGCCGAAGGGCGGTTGAATCGGATTTGGGGGGAATTTTCGGGTGTGTGTGGGGGGGGGAGGATTTTCGCGTGGTGGGCGGGGGGAGTTTGGCGCATGGTCGGTTTCTCCAAGTGCAGTCCCACGTGTCAGTGAAGAGGCAAGCCGAAGCGCGTTCCGTTTGCATGAGCCGTGTGCAGGACCGAACGTGTGTGTGTTGCAATGCGACCGCGACAGGAGTGTTGTGAGTGTACCACATTTTTTCCTTTTAAACTAGGTGCTTCGTCCCCTCAAAAAAATTTGTTGCTTCGCGCGATCCATCGATACTACTACTAGTAATCCGGTAATCCCGACTAAAACGGCGCGGCTGGGTCTTTTCCCGCGTGATATGCTGGGAGGTTGGCTTAGTTGGGTTTTTAGGACGAGTAATGCTACACCTACGTAATCCCAGTTACATAATTAACGCAATGTGAAACGTGTGAGCTGTTGATTTTAGATTGGGTGAAGGGAGGGGCCCACCACCATGAAAATCAGGGGAGAAGAGAGAGAGGCAATTTACGTTAACCCTTTCGTAGGTTCCCGTAGATGTACAAATATGTGTCCGATCCTGCAATATAGGACGTCCGATCTATATCTAATGGATAGGAAGGAAACTATGACAATTTACCCGCACTCCTCTCCACATTTGCAGATAAGGCTTTCCCCCGTTCATCCTTTTCTCCCACAAGATCTTGATCTTCCGTGCAACGCACGGGCATCTTGCTAGTACTCCTACAATATGTATATTATTGTGAAAGTTCATATACACCGGCCGAGATTAATGCAAACACGGCAGCTTTTCATTACATTTCGAACTTTTATAGGACAAAAAAAAAAAGAAACCCGACCCTAAACCTATTCTATGGCGGCGACCGACGTCCTCCATCTATGATCTCCATGTACGTGGGCGGGGTTCAAGACCCGTGAAGTGAAGGTGCGGTCTCTGGCAAGGAAAAGTAGAACACGGGAGACGGACCGGCCAGTTGGCACACCATGCCCTGCCGCCTCCCATGCCCTACTCATCCTCGGAGGAGTCCCTGACCTCGGCGGTGCCGGATGTTGGACGACGGCAAGTAGGACGCGTGGCTGACGGTGCTCCCGTCGTCGGCCCCCAGCGTGGCCACCGCTTGTGCGGCGACTTGAGCGAGGGCAGCGACCTCGAGCTCCATCCCCGAAGACAAGATCTCCCGCAGAGCGTTCGCGCTTGCTGTCATGGCGGATGTGGTTCCAGGTAGGAGGACGATGCGCTATGGTGTGGAGGTTAGCTGGGCGTTGCCGCTTTAAGTAGCGCATTCCGGTGAGGCCAAGCGTCCGGGTGCGTCATTAAGTCGCCGGAGTTGGTTCCGCGGGCACCGAGCCTCTTAATGACGACATACGAACAGACGACATGAATGCGGGCAGCTGATGCCGGCTGGGAACACACCGCGCGACGGCGCGAGGGACGAGGGTTTTGGTGTGCGAGGGTAGTCAGCTGCGGTCGTGGCAACGTTGGAGATGCCCTTTGCTCACATGCGACCCCCGCATGTCATTGGAAAAGCAAGACGACCCAACATGGTCTCAGGTCCAGAGGATGCAGTTGGCCGCACTACACCACTCCGCCGACGCATCGCGGCGCCCCGTGCATCCTCGAGGAGCCGGGTGTTGGGGTGTGTTTGGATTGTGGCCAAAGTGCACCTTGCCAAAATTTTGGTCATGACCAAAAGATTGTTCTTTGTTTGGATGGTTGCCATTTTTTTGGCATGCCAATGAACTCTAGCCAACTCTAGTTCATTTTTCTTGCCAATGTCGGCCAAATCATGGGCAACCAATACCTCAACCAAAATTTTGGTCATGACCCAAAGATTGGTCTTTGTTTGGATGGTTGCCATTTCTTTGGCATGCCAATGAACTCTAGCCAACTCAAGTTCATTTTTCTTGCCAATGTCGGCCAAATCATGGGCAACGAATACCTCAACCAAAATTTTGGCTACCCAATGCTTTGATGGGGCAACCTTGGGCACAAACCAAACATATCGTTGGTCGTGCCACAGCACTAACGCCACCCTCGGCAAACTGAAATCGACCGTGTGTAGCGACAATATGAGCGTGTCGCTCACCGCGGTCGCCGTGTCCAGAGGCGGTGCTGGAGCTGCGCCTCATTGTTGGCCCCAACGACCCACATGAACGGTTGTCGATGGCGAGGAGGTCGTGGGCCAACTCCTCCATTGGACTAGTCTGCGCTATGTCGTCCCGATGGGTGTGCCCCACATGTCTGTTTCCCTATTTTCCCGGCCATATTCGAGCGTCAGTGCTCCGCGTTGCGCATTAGGCCTTTCACTATGTAGGCCAAGCGAGACAACTTATTGTTTATTTGCGCCGTTCAAGTATAATCATGTGGCATTTGCTTACTTCTCATTCCTCTCCAACCCTCTTCTCCATCGATCATGTCGCCCTCCAGTCGAGTCCATCCTCCCGCATGCCTCATTTGAACATTCCGCCGAGTATCATTCGCATGTACCCACCCTAATCCTCTTTCAATAGATCTCCGGACACCAAGATGAAATCGAGAGGGAACGAGTGGGGGCACGTGATACCTAAGGCGGATTCAAAATTTTGAACCGGTGATCATAGCATCCGCAAATCATATATAAAGGGTATTCAAGGTTCATTTCGTTTTTGAATGTACAATATACTCCCTCCTATCCTTTCTAGTTTACATATAAGTTTTATGTGTAGTCAAAGTATATCTACTTTGATCAAAAAGGTATCAACATTCAACAACGCCAATCAATATTGTTAGATTCGTACGTACTCCTAGATTTGTACTCGAGATGGTTTCCAATTTGACTATTGACAAGATTAATAGTACATGAGATGTATAATGTGAAAATTATATCATTGGAAACTCCTTTCACATATGAATTTGACCATATGTTTGTGTAAGTTGCATGTCATATATTATTACTCTAACATTTGGTCAAAGTTAGCCTCGAAAAATGCATTAGACCCTGTATGCTTTGTGTAAGTTGCATGTCATATATTATTACTCTAACATTTGTGTAAGTTGCATGTCATATATTATTACTCTAACATTTGGTCAAAGTAGTATAGTGGAAGTGGATCCTCTGACGTAGGTATCCCTGCCTTACCCTCCCTTTCGGTCACTTACTGGCGGACCCCATGCTTGCTAGGCCCCGCATGTCAGTTACTCAATGGGTTCGGCCACGTCAGGGGATCCTCATCCATAGTATACTCCCTCTGTTTTTATTTACTCCGCATAAAACGGAGGGAGTGGTGGTATAATAAATGACGCGGGTGGGGGAGGGGGAGGGACGTCGGTTTGCTCTCAACTGCGGTCCCACAAGCCAGCGAAAACGCAAGACGAAGCACGTTCAATTCGGTGAGCGACGTGGAGGGTCCAGCGTGCCGGGCTGCAACGCGAATGCGACAAGAGAGATGTACAATCAAAACCGATTGACCGGTCGTCACCGGAACCACTATTCACACCAGAACCTTCCCTGCTCGGCCTACGCCAGCCACTGCCCTAAAACCATACCAAATCTCCAGCCCATTCCCCCACCTTTTGATCCCCTAGCCCGCATCAAGCGTCCCCTAGTTCGCTGGAAAGCCATGGTGCGCCGCAAGATCACTTACTACAAGATGCTGACGCCGGAGCGCCGCGCAGAAATCGCGGCGGCGGTCGGCGCCACAGACCTCCGTTCCCAAGCTTGCTTTGCGGTGGGCCAATCCCCGAGTTCTCTGGAGCCAAGCTACGAGGAGGAGGAAGCCGATCCAATGTTCATGGCGGAGGTCGCGACGCAGAAGGCCCCCGATGGGTATGAGACGATGGACGTCGACTTCGTGCCGATGTCCGAGTCTCCCATGGTGCAGGCGAACCAGCGGTTCAACATGGCGATACTAAAGGAGGACCGGGAGGCAGAGGCTCAACTCGACATGGAGCGCGCGCATGTCGCTGCCATCGAGGCTCTCCTGCAGGCGGAACCGGATGTCGTGGATGTGAACCGGGCGGCGGAGGCTCAACTTGAGGTGGAGCGCCCGGATGCCGCTGCCATCGAGGCCCTCCTGCAGGCGGAACCGGACGTCCTAGACTTGAACCGAGCGGCAGAGGCTCGACTCGACGCAGAGCGCGCGGATGCCGCTCTCATCGACGCCCTCCTGCAGGCGGAACTGGACGTCCTGGACTTGAACCGGGCGGCGGAGGCTCGACTCAACACGGAGCGCGCGGATGCCGCTGCCATCGAGGCCCTCCTGCAGGCAGAACCGGACGTCCTCGACTTGAACCGGGTTGTGCTCTCATCCGTGCAGAGCGCCCGCACGCTCCGCTTGAACAAGTAGCTGGAGGCCGAGGACAACCACGGTGCGGAGACACACGTCGGCAGCAACGGCTGGTTCGCGCCGGCAGCCAAAGATGACGAGGTCGTCTCTTTCCACGAGCAGTGATAGTTTTTCTTTATGTTGTTGTTTTTAGATCTTTTGCTGTGTGAAAACATATATTTGTTATGCAAGTCGCCTGACTTGGGTCAGTCTACCATTTCAGGCGGTTGGATGAATATCCTACGTCTCCTAACCCTTCTTTCCTTCTTCCTCACCTCTTCTTCTTCCCCAACAGACCACCGCACGGGCCGTACGGATACTCCCCAACATGCGGTTGGATAAACATACTCTATGAACGAAAATTATGTGTCAGCGATAGGATGGCTGAGTTTGGTGTGTTCCCATGCAACAACACGTGTCAGTGAGGGTGCGTTCCCTTGGTTGGGTTTGCGGCGTGCAGGAGCGACCGTGTGAGGGTGCGGTGAGACCGCGATAGGCATGCGCAAGTGTACCTCCTTCTCATTTTGAAAACTTTAGGCAAGCTTGGAAAAAATGTGTGGCGAAGTTTGGCAATGCAAGGCCTAGACCCAAACAGGATAAGTACGTAAGTACTAGGAGTACTAGTGTTAAAAAAGAAAGGCTGGGTTTTCCTTCACGGGATTTAATCGATACAAATCCTCGTTTCACGTGTCAATTAATGCGTATTTTTTTCTCCAAAGACCAAAGAGCTAACCATCTCACTCCTCATCGCTTGATTAATGCAGCGCCATGCAAACCAACCTTCTCACTTCCGCATGCATGCATGGGATATTAATGTCCTTGCTTGCTAACCCCATCAATTTTGCCTCGATTAGTGTTAGTGGCTCTTTGCAAATTGTAATTTTGATATACTGGCCTTGTGTACAAAAAAATGGAGGTACTCCCTCCTTCCATCTATATAGGGCCTAATATGTTTTTTGAGACTAACTTTGACCAAGTTTTGGAGCAATAATATATGACATGCAAGTCACACAAAGCATACCATCAAATTCATACGTGAAAGAAGCTTCCAATGATATAATCTTCACATTATATATCTCATGTATTATTAATCTTATCAATAGTCAAAGGCAGCCTTAAAAAATGCATTAGGCCCTATATAGATGGAAGGAGGGAGTAGTAACTATATTTGACTTCCTTCCCCATTGCGGTGACGTCGACGATATTTTTTTTGGTGGTTTGGCGAAGTGCGTTCGACGGAGAACACCATTGAGGGAGACCATGGCAAGTCGTTTGCAAGTGCCACCTGCAAGCCGAGATAACCGCCTTATTTGCATCCAGGAAGTCCTTTACTAGTACTACTATAACTAATGCGGTGAGATGGCTTCTCGAAGAAGACGATGGAGAAGCGGAGTCAGCGAAGAGTGAAATGATGGTTGCTTCGTCCGTGCTTTTGTGATTTGACGCCTCACTGCTTTGTGGTTTGTGATAGAAGGGACAGGGGAGTAGACTCTGTGCTCTATACTGTACTACATGCGTCCAAGCATGGGAGAAAGAGGCGAGACGTTGGATTTTTCTATTCCTTCAATCAATCAATCAGGGAGCTTCGGTTCCATCTTTTTGGCTTTGGCAACACCGTCCACAATGGTTCCCACGATGCCAAAAGTTATTTTCACATTTGGCTACACATTGTGGATGCCCCTAACCGTACCACTTGGTTTTTCTCATGTGTGCTATCTATACTACATGCTCCTATACAAATCTCAATTATATTGATCTAAAAAATTATAGAATCGAGATTAGTAAAAAGGAGGTGATTTTGCCGCGCGGATGGCGGGGGAGGTTTCTTATTTTCGGAGGATGTTATCCTGGCAGTTAGCTAACATGCGGTCCCACGTGTCAGTACTTTACCAAGCCGATCCGCGTCCCACATGAGGAAGAACAACGACAGAAGCAACACGTGGTTAAGTTGAAGAAGATGAGGGCGAAGCGGATTCAGCAATGAGTGAAATGATGGTTGCTTCATCCCTCCAACTTAACTGCGGGAAAGGTGCAGCTTTTTGATTTGACGCCTCATTGCTCATTACTACGCCGGCGCCATGACGGGGGTGCTTCACCCCGGCTGCTCTGCACTGTATTCCGGTATGGCACGTGGACCCGGTAGCTTGATGTCCCACATGTCGGCGAAAGGGACTAGAAGATTTATGAAAGCGAGCGCTCCACCTTACGACGGAGGAGTAGATGACACAACGGCCCAGTGAACTGTCACTTGTACTGTATAGTACTATAGTTTTGCTGTTTCGCACGATCCATCGATACAAACCCGATTAAACAGGAAAGGGCGGGATTTTTCCCACGCGGTAGATGATACTGGCCATACATTTCAAAGGAAATTTTAATGTATGCAAACTGAATAATTATACGTAACAATATGATATCTAGTAAAACTAAAAACACATATGATTTATTGTGTTAGAGTGTAGTAGTAGTGTTGTATTGCATAGTTGTTAGATGTAACATGCGAGAACGTGTATAGATGTAGTTTTGGAGGGCCTACAGAGAGAAAAGCGTAATACGGTCACCGAACTTCAGAATAAGCGATTATGGTCACTATATACGTTTTGCGGTGATTATATGGTCACTTGCTCACAGCCCAGCATCGGATTGCACTCTGTTGACTGGCCAAATAGGCTGCGTGGCGCCATATTGACTAGTTAAATTGACCACGTTTGTTGTGGGTCCCACCTGTCAGTTTGCATAGGCAAAAGGTCGTGTGGTGTACTAGTGTGTGCATGCATGCGTGCGTGTGTGCGTGTGAGTGTTGCGTGCCTGGCTGCGTGTGTACGTGTGAGTGTTGCGTGCGTGGGTGGGTGCATGTGTTTGTGTGAGTGTTGCATGGATGCAGTTCGTGTGCATGCGTGCGTGTGTGTATAATCACCACACCAGCTCCTGTGTGTTAAAACAGACGGCTCAGCATACCAATACAAGGCCACCTTGTCCGCTGTGCCCGCGGTCATGACTTCGAACCACCGTCCAAATATTTTTTTGTCGTTTGTTTTCATTCTTACTAGCAAGATGCACATGCGTTGCATGTAACATCAAGATGCATTTGTATGACTTGTTTATCTTGTCAGAGAAAAGGATGAACGAGGGAAGACCTTATTTGCAAATGTGGAGAGGTGTGTGGGTACCTTTTTGCAAAATTACCATAGTTTCTTTCCTATCTGTCATATATAAATTGGACGGCCTATATTGCAGGATGGCAGGCACACCATCATCACCAACTCTGTTTTTTATAAGAGTGTATTTTATGTATTTTATAAGAGTGTAGATCTAGAGTAGATACAAGTCGACAGGTGGGCACGATGGTAGTGAGATAATGTGATGCAACACTAGAGGTGCCACGTGGCGTGTTTAACTGGTCAACTAGTCATGTCATGAGCAAATATAGAGTTGTACGGTGAGCCCGTGACTGCATAATAACCACTAAACGTAAATGGTGACCATAATGAGTGGATTCTCAAGTCCAATGTACATATCGTGCTTTCGCTTCAAATACAATGATCGTCATTGCATATATCGCGAGAGAAAGATGAAACATGCGTGAATTTTCTGGGGGCTTACTTTTAGAGGACCTGGAGATAGTTTTGTGTGCATACGTGAAAGGGGCGTATAGGGGAGGTATGCAATGGAGAGAGAGATGCTCTTCATTTCTCTTTATTATGACTAACTTTGTATATAGTATAAAAATATAATAAATATCATTGTGGGCACCATGCAATGCAAATTAGCGTTCATACTCCTCCATATAACTTTGTAATGTTGTATATATGTAGAAACTCTAAAATAATTTTTTGGCCACACTTTATTCAAAAGGAATGTTGTATGCGAAATAAACGTGAAGAGAGGGCTTTTTAGATCAATGGGGTACGTGATGTAACATGTGTGAATGTGTAGTTGATGCATTTGGCGGGGCCTAGAGAGGTATGTGTGTGTATTACGTATTCAAGAGAGGCATGGATAGAGGGGCCGACGCGGGGGGAGGGGGGCGTGGGAGAGATAGCATGAGAAATGAGAGTGGTCTAGAGAGAGAGACGAATATGACGTCATGACAAGACATTCCATTCCCTTGAGTGTGTATATGCAAGGGGGGAGGGAATAGAGGCACCAGGATAAATTTTCTGTGTGTGTGGTGTTTGTGTTGGTATGTGTGGGTGTGAGAAGATAATGAGACGTGGGGGCAGAGGCTGTGTCACCGCGTGAGGTCCGGTGGGTTGAGGTGAGGCCCTTTGTTCTATTCCGTCCTGCGCCACATTGGTCGGCCCGTAATGCATTTAGGAAGACCCATGGATGACTAGTCGTACAAGACAAAGATAGCAGAATTGTGAAGGACTCTGTGTCCACTGACAAAGCCAGCTAGGATTTGTAACCCTAGGTTCTCGGACTAAGGTAACCCCTTTATCTCTGATATTACTATTCATCCAACCTAACTTTAAGGGGCATCCTACAGAATGCTCTGCTAGAATCATACTCGTCGATTAGGAAGATAATGTGCGTACATGAGACACGCAGGCAGGTCCATGTATATAGAAAGGGTCGATGAGGATTGTGCGTGTGTATGTTTGCGAGAGGAAGAGTGCTTGTGATAAAGGTTAGTGAAAACAGTTGTAAATGGTTACGAGAGGGAGGGAGGGTTATATCTAGAGCATGTGTGCGAGAAAGACACCTCGGGAGAGAGTGTGTGAGCATGTGTGAGAGACCACCGATGGAGAGTGAAACTACACATAAAAGACTGCTCTACACATTGATTAAATATATAAATTGTATCCAAATATTAGGATGGGATCATGATATTTGCAATTCGCGTAAGGAGCGGTCATTGATCCATCAGACATCTAGATTCTATCAAATTTGAGCATGTCTATGTTATTATTCGACACAATTGATCCACATAGTTAGTATTTTGAACTCCAGACAATGCATCGCTTTAGCAATCGAATATAAACGTGAGTATAGTTCATGTTGTGTGTGTAAAGCACATTATACATACGAAAGTTACACAATGGACATTATAAATAGCTACTACCTATGAACTAGCATACATTTGAATTCAACTTAAGGTGGTTTAAAAAAATCGAATTGAACATGAAGTCCATTCAATTATTTGAATTTGATATCATGGCATTTGTAAAACATACCTAAATTATGGGGGCACCAATCTTTGCTCTGATTTTGTACATAATAGCATATGTAGTCGTGTACAAAATAGATTCAAATTTAGCTCCTCCATTCCGAAATAATCACAGTTATAGGATTTTCAAGTGTCAAAATTTCAAAAAGAAGCGGATAATTTAATGAGGTTTTCAAACATACAAGGTCAAATATAACGTTGTATATTTAGGTCAATCCTCATAGTTTAAGAGTACTCTAAACTTCGAACGAAGCGCCAAAAGAGCCAAAAGAGCCTCTACTCGCCCGAAACCGTGTGAGACCAATGTTTGGTAGTACAAGGAAATTACTTTTCTAATAACTCCGACCCGTGAAACCTACCGGCCCGATGTCCAAAGTTCTATACCGGGGTAGGTTTGTAGCTTCATCTGGACGCCACGCAACCGCATCCGAAAAACATTCATACACAATGGCCGCCAAAGCACACATGCGCATGGCCGAAATCGCTCCTGCCCACTACTTGGGACACCTGGGATTACCATCCTACCCCCGACCCACAGTAGGTCCGAAATTTAAGAGGGGGGCAAAGTTTGTACTTTCCCCAAATTTCAAACAAGCGCGTCCCATTTCTGTTCAAAAAGCAAAAAACAAGCGCATCCCACACCAAAACATGGTTCCCCCCACCCGTCTGATTCCCCATTCGTACTCCGTGGGCGCCAAAACTACCTCTCCACCAGCCGTGAAACCCCGGCGTCCTCCGTCCACCATCCCATCCCACCCATCAACCGCCGCCCTCCTCCATCATGCCGGAGTCGATACCCCGACATCGTCCTCCACCGCAACCTCAACCGCAACGCCCTCCACGGCTAGTAGTTGAAGCCGAGGCCGAGCCATCCGTACCCGAGCCAGTTCAACCACGCCGTCCTATGCCTCACCGCTGCTGCTCCAACTTCGCCACCCTCCACCGCACCGGAGCTGTTCCTGCTACGTCGTCCTTCGCCGCCTCGGATCTGCTTCCCCTTCGCCGATATACGGCCACGGCAACACAGTCAACAATTTGGCCATGGGTTCGTCCAAGCCTGCACCCTCCAGAACATCTTTTCCCCGGTAAAAAGAAGAAAATCGGCGCGAGTTGTGGAGGTGACCACATCGGCAACCGAAAAAGGTACTCCTCTTCCCTTATTCGTGCAAATCTTACGTCTTTGCTTGCATGGTATTCATCCCATAGAAGACACTAGTTGACCGCTTCTTCTTGATACTAGATGTTCCTAGTAACTCGCGATGCACAAGATTTCTTCTCATATACTATTTCACCTTAGCTAGAGGTCCGTCACCCCCCTAAATTTCAATTTCTGGCCACTTGATTCCCAATTAACGGAACATTCCCTGGCGTAACAGGCGCTAGTACGCCTATTACACCGGGGAAGCAGCGCCTTGGTGTTTATCTTAGGGGCGTGTGCGGCCTAGAGCTACTGGCACCCGATCTGGAGGTCGGCCGAGATTAAAGGGATGGCCTGGGGGCGCTGCCAAGCACGGTGGTGGTGTGAGGTCAATGGGAGGGCGGGGCGGCGGAGGCAGGGGTCTGGGCCGGTAGTCGCTGGCGGTTCGAGAAAGATCGTCAACAGTGACTGGCGGGAGGTAGACGAAGGCTATCTGCCCGTTCCTTATAGATCATACGGTTCATTAAAAAAATCGACTGACCTATTTATTTTTAGTCGACTGTTATCTTAGATATGACCACATGTGGTGGTGTGCTGGAGGAGTACCTGCATTTCCTGTGCTCATATATTACAAAATCATACAGAGTAGAATCTAATTTTGTTTGCCATGCAATGTTGTAGAGCTATCATATGTCTCCTGTCATTTATTTTTCAGCCACCTGCTATCTGCTACTTTTACAGTGCACTAGTTCTGCACACAATTCACCCTTACTCTCACTGTTGTGTTTTTATGCAAGGGTACTTCAGACTCTGCTGCCATGAGAGAAGCCAAAAAGAAAAGAGAGAAGTCGCTCTAGTTTGGTGTGCGGGTAGGCAAGACACGTTTCAGCGCTATAATGGGTGCAGTGTCAGCAGATGGAGACGGTAAACGTAGCTCTGGAGTTGATGACCTCGCTCGCAATGAACCACCATCCCAGGTGCTTGCTTTAACTTCGCGGTGTCATATGTGGTTGCATGTTCCATATGGTGTCTAGCTTGTATTCGAAAGGCAGAAGTCGGTAAGATAAGGAAAGATATTTTTTTACATGAACCACCATCCCGTGAGCACCAGAAGACAAATAGCTAGTCAGGGCACTGGTCGAGCCAGTGACAAGCCCCGCAAAGATAGGCATCACTTGGAAGCCAACTAAAAAGCTGCGATGGTGGTGAAGCAGCCCGCCTCCCACCAGGCTCTCAGGTCCTAGATGATCATGCTCACCACTCCAGCCGGATGTCTAGCTTGTATTGCTTCCAATTTGGTTAAATTGCATCTGCTTAGCTTACACATTATACCTTTGAATATGACATGCCTTTCTGTTTTTGGTACATACTAGTACATCTATGTATTAACCATGTTCTTACATCAAACTAATGTTCTTGTGTATCCCTCATCAATCACTTATGATGAGGCAGGCAGGCAAGGGGACTACTCCTCATTTAAAAAATGCAGCGTCAGCCTCCCGACATGATTCTCAAGAAACAGAAATGCTAGATGAAGATAGTGAACGTAGCTCTGTAGTTGATCACAGCATTTCCCCTACACTAGCATCGCAGGTACTTGCTCTAACTTGGCAGCGTGATATGTGGTTGCATGTTGCATATGGTGTCTAGATTGTAATTCTTCCAATCTGGTTAAACTGCATGTGCTAGTCTGCTTAGCTTATACATTATACCTGTTAATGTGACATGCCTTCCTATATTTAGTACATAGTACATCTGTCTATTAAGCATGTCCTTACATAAAACTATTGTTTTTTTGTATCCCGCATCAATCAACATGACGAGACACCTTTAGTATATGCAGTGCGATATTAGTTGCATCTTTCATATGATTTATAGCATGCACTACTTCTAATTTGTTGAAATTCCATTTATGATGGGACGCTTTTAACTTGGCAGAGTCATATTGGTTGCATCTTTCATGTGGTGTCTAGCTTGCATTGCTTCTTATTTGCTAGAATGGTTTTTGCTTAGTTTACACAAACAGTTGTGAACATGCCATGCCATCCTGTTTTTCATACATATTCCATTCTAGTATCATGTGTTTGCCTTACATCAAAGTAGTGATTGTCAGTATCATGCATGAATGAGTTCTGAAGAGAGAATTTTATTGCTTTTTCTTGTCGGTTTTACTTGACGATTCAAAATCAATAAAGCGGAAGGAAGTTAGCAAGGTAGCGGATAAAGGTGCTCCTTCCGAATGGAGGGCCTCTACAGTTTCTACTCCTCCACACCCCCAAGATGATTTCCAAGACAACACATGCATAGACACTCAACAAAGCTGTGTTTATGATGAGCACGTCTCCCCTAGTGCAGCATCATCGGTGCTCCCTCTAACTTTGCACTGTTATATGTGGTTGCATGTCATGTGTGATGTCTAGATTGTATTGCTTCTAATTTTGTTGAATTCCATCTGCTTACTTTACACATTATACTTGAATAAGACACGTGTTCCTGTTTCTAGAACATACAATATCTGTCTATCACACCATGTTCTTACATCAAATTACTACTGTTGTGTAACCTGCAACAATCACTTATCATAAGACACGTTTGACTTCGGAGTGTGATATAGGTTACATCTCACATTCTTTTCCAGCTTGTATTACTAATTTGTTGAAATGGCACTTATGACGAGACATTTTTAACTTGGTAGAGTGATATTCATTGCATCTTTCATATGGTGTCTAGCTTTCATTGCTTCTAATTTGTTGAAATGCCTTCTACTTAGTTTACACATCATAAGTTGTGAATATGCAATGCTGTGAATATGCAATGGCACTAATGATGAGAGACCTCTAACATGGTAGTGTGATGTTGTTTGCATCTTGCATATGATTTATTTCTTGTACTGCTTCACATTTGTTTAAACGCCATTTATGATGAGACATTGTTAACTTGGCAGAGCGATATTTGTAGCATCTTTCATATGGTGTCTACCTTCCATTGCATTGCTTCTAATTTGGTGAAATGTCTTCTTCTTAGTTTACACATCATAGTTCTGGTTATCTCTTCCGTCCTATTTTTCATACATATTACATCCTCCTATCATGTGGTTGTCTAACATCAAAGTTCAGTTCGTCTGCATCACGCATCAATTTGTTCTGAAGAACTAAATTGTTATTCGTTTTTCTTGTCGGCTTGACTTAACATGGCACAGAGAAAGAGGAAGAAACACAGAATGGCAGGGAATGAGAAGCGGATGAATGCTGCAGATTCTGCTGGTACTGATGGTGCAATAGAAGGTCAAAGTCCAGCAGAAAATTCTACAAACACGGCATCCCATGCTACATGAGTTGCAAAAAAAGACAAACAGAAACAAATAGCTGCCACCAAACAAGCAGAGACAGCCCTAGTTCATGCAACACCTACCACAGTACTACCAGCTACACGACGTACTCGTGCGTCAACTGAGCTAGCAGCACGTTCCCAAGCTCCCTTGCCACCTGACACTACTTCCCAAGCACTCTTGACACAAGACGAGTTGGCAATATTAGATGAACCTTGTGAGCTTCAACAACAAGAAGGTAGTTGCTGGAGTCAAGTTACAGTTGCATGCTTCTTTATATGTAGTCTCACAGTTTGATGTACACTAACACTTCCTATGTTTGTTGTTGGACTAGCACCTAGGCGCAAGAGGAAACAAACATCAGGGATAATGCTCGATAGGTTAACTAAATATAGAGGAGGAAGAATGGAGATCCGTTTTGAGGCAGGTTTAAAAAGGCCACGTGATGCTACAGAGTCAGCCAAGTTAGTATCAGAGGCAGCGGTTGCTGTTAGGTGTCATGTACGTATCCTCCCAACATGGATTCAGTACAATAATGACAAAGACGAAACCCAGTTCAACATCTTCCTCGACCATTTATCTATAAGTATGGTTATGTATGGAAACTAGTAATATCGTCTTGCTCTGTCCAATACTTTCTAGGTTGCTGATAATGAGACTCCCATAATTTTCAACAGATGAGGTTCAAGTTGGATAGCCAAGATGATGCAACCAGACAAGCTTGCACCCATGTTTTCAAGTCTGCTCTGCGACAGTATCGGTATAACTTGAGGAAAACTCACTTTAAAGGCAAGGCTAACAGTGAACTTGCCCAAACATCTCCAGTGGAAAATATATCTGATGAAGACTGGAGAGGCCTCATTAAACACTAGTCTGATCCGAAGTATCAGGTACATTATATATATGTCATCAGATCACATGTTGAAGTCTTATTTACGCATGTGCCACACAAATCTATCTTCTTGTAGGTGAACTGTTCAAAGAACAAGGCAAACCATACGAAAGTGAAATTCCAACAGACGACAGGATCTCATAGCTATATTGCACACTGCGAGGCTCTTGTAATTAGCTGCTGTTTCACTCTTTTCGCTGTACCATATTATCAGATATATATTGACTTGTTCCAAATGCAGAGGAAAGCCCGCAAGGACCAAAGAGTACCTGAACCAAATGCAGAGGAAATCTTCAAGGATTGTCACACCAGCAAGAAGAAGGGCATGACTACACCAGTCGAAGCCGCTGTTGTAAGTCCTTCATCCTCATGCCCTTTAACTACTACTTAGTCTGACTTGTGCCTTGAACTGCATGGTTTGCAGCCAATGTCTATTACTCTTTTCAATTTTATACACAATTTTCTTAGCGTATCATTGCACCTTACAAGGTTTAAAAGAGAGGAGTGATGTTCCTTTGATCTTGACCCGTAATCTAGTTCCGTGCTGGACTTGCCCACACAATGTTACAATTGCCTGTTTGTCTGTTCTCAGTTGTTTTGTGATATGAATGACGTCATACTATGCTTACCGTATTATAAACTTCATCTCTTTATCCTTAGCCCTCAATACAATGTGAAGAAATAGACAATACATTAGCGATGGTACATGGTCATATGTTTGGAACCTGGTTTTATTATGTACTTTGCAATAAAATACAACTAATATTTTACATGGGTTCACCAGAATAAGTTCTGTATATAGACCAAAGCTATTCTGTTTGGTTTTGCTGCCTCCTTAATATCTTCTGTTCTGGTACTACTAATGTAAAACCTCAACTTTTCAGCGAGCTATCGAAAAAATGGTGGAACCGCCACCTTCTGAAGGTGGCGAGGCAACTATAACCGCAATGTCAGCTCTTGCTGCAGTGGGTCAGTACCTGTCCACTAACAGTGCCAAAAGCACGTTCCTGCGTAATATTGGGTTGGTTGTTAAGGCAATATCGTCCAAACTGCCTCATGATCAATATGCAAGCTCAAAGCAATGTTGCATCTGTGCTCCAGACACAAGTCCATTCCCTAACAGAGACCCTTTGTGAAACAAGGAGAAACATTGCTCAATGTCGTCAAGATATGCATGGTTTTGAAACCAGACTATCAGACATTTGCTATGTTGTTCAGGAGCCTAGGGGAAATGAAGGCGAGGGTTATGGTGCTCCATCGGACAATACAACATGAAAACATAACAGTCAGGTCAAATGAACTGAGCTTCTGAACTTCTGGTGGTGCATTTATCTGCTAGACTGTTAAGTTTTAAGCCAACCTTCCTTTTTTTATATAGTTGTAATTTGTTTTGGTGCGATACAAAATTTATTCTTAACGTGCAGCCACCGCCTGAAGAAAACAGCAAGCCATTTTTGTATAGTGTAGGGTGTTCCCTATATTTGCACTGGTGGCGATCTTTGATGCCGTGTGGATGTAATCTGTGCAATCTCCTTAATAGCCTAGCGTTAGTTTCGGCCTTATTTATTTCCTAGTCTTCTTTTTCCCTGGTTTGCTAGTGGCAGCAACTACCATGGGCCATATACAGGCCGTATGATCCATGGGTCTCCTACGGGCCATCGATAAATGGGCCTGTGGCCGTCGGATAAATGGGTCTACATGGGCCATAATCAGGCGTAATTGGTATCGGCCCAGCACGGTAACAGGCCGTTAACAGGCCATAGGACAGCAAAGGCTTAATTCTGTCACGGGCATAACGGGTCGTTAATGGGCTAGAATATAGGACGGGCTGGAAACGGCGCAACGGGTTAACATGCCAGAAACGGGCCGACTCTTGCCATGGGCCGAATTTGGCCCATTAGGGTAACATGCCAGTAACGGGCCGACTCTTGCCATGGGCCGATTTTGGCCCATTAATGGAACAGGCCAGTAACGGGCCGACTCTAGCCATGGGCCGAATTTGGCTCATTAGGGGAACATGCCAGTAACGGGCCGGAAGTAATCGAGGGCCGAAAAGGAGCCCAAGAACGTATGGGCCATCAATAGGCCGAAAGCTAACACGGGCTGGAAACGGCCCATGTAAATCACGGGCCGTTAACGGGTATAAAGAAAATTAATGTTCATTATGGGCTAGAGTCACCGTGGGCCTTTACCTGGGCCGGCCTATTATGGCACACGAAAATCTTGTGGGCCTTTACCTGGGCCGGCCCATTATGGCCCGTGAAATCTTGTGGGCCTTTAGCTGGGCCAGCCCATTATGGTCCGCAAAATCTCGTGGGCCTTTAGCTGGGCTGGCCCATTATGGTCCGCAAAATCTTGTGGGCCTTTAGTTGGGCCGGCCCATTTAAACTTGTTGGGCCGTGCCACGTGTTGACGTATCATAGGTGCCTTCTGTCCAGTGAGTGGATGACATCTGTCCCGACGATGAGCCGACACGTGTTTCCTCTAGCCAATGATGATTTTACACGTGGAAAATCCCCATTGGTCGGGGCTGTTAACAGGTTATCGGATCCAAAACCCGACCCGATAGCTTAACGGTGTTCCGTTATGGTGGATGCCACGTGTCGGTCACCCTTGACGAAAGCACTTCTGTGACGCGCGATTTATCGTCATGGAAGTGGACACTTCCGTGATGATAATTTTGGTAATGTCATGGAACACTTCTACGACAGCACAGGTATGACTATCTTGATTCTGTCATAAATTTGTCATGGATGTGCATGCATGACAAAAAAAGCGACCTACTGTGACAAACACGTATCATCACGGAAGTGTATTTTTTTGTAGTGTGTTTGCCTTTGCCTTGTATTATCAGAAACAAAGCCTGTTTTGTTAATGCAATTTTGTTATGCTTTGATTGTTTCCTCCTATGCGGCCGTGTTATATGTAATCTGAGGGTTGGCTAGTCGTCGGCTTCTGCCCTCACGTAGATAGTACGGAGGTGTTCGGGGTGGAATCTAAACAATCTTGATCCAATTACATGGTCCTTGAAGGAGTTGTTTAGCGCAACGAACAAGGCAATCGGACTATACGGCTTAAACGGCCTCACTTAGCCATAGGAGTTTTATAATAAAGCATGGGTGCAGCCCCTGGTTCGAGCCAGAGTGATGTCATCATCTGATCGGGAAGTGCCGATCTTTCGCATAATGCGAATAAAATCTCCAACGAATTGTAACCCTCGAGTAGCTGACCGGCTCTCGCCGTATCATGATAGTCAGTTTTCGGCTTTCTCTACTGAGGTGCTCGTCCGGTCCAAGCTAGGGCACAATTGCAGTAGTTCTCCCTTTACTACCCTAGCCGATGGAGCGGAACGTAGGGTAGCAAGCACAGGAGCCGGGCAACCCAACTATTGACCAAAGACATGATTCAGAGCCAATGCATATAATGCTAGATTCGGGGTGCCGAACTTATATGTAAGAAGTGTTCGGACTGTGCTGCCATATTGTGGGCTATAGGTAGCCCCTGGAGAATATGAAACGTAAAATAGTGTCGATGCAGCAGATAGGTAGATCGAAATAAAACGAAGTAAGAAGCGAAAAACACAGGGACTGGGCCACGAACCATTTTTATTATAACTGGATGTATATGTCAAGGCGTATCTTGTACAGATGGTGCTAGAAGTATCCAGCCATTTAACGTGCCGGAAACAGTATGGCTGATACGTCTCCAACGTATCTATAATTTTTGATTGTTCCATGCTATTATATTATCAACCTTGGATGTTTTATATGCATTTATATGCTATTTTATATGATTTTTGGGACTAACCTATTAACCCAGAGCCCAGTGCCAGTTTCTGTTTTCCCTTCTTTTAGTGTTTCGCAGAAAAGGAATATCAAACGGAGTCCAAACGGAATGAAACCTTCAAAAAAGTTATTTTTGGAAAGAAAGCAATACAGGAGACTTGGAGTGCACGTCAGGGGATTAACGAGGAGAGCACGAGGCATGGGGCGCGCCCATGCTACCTCTTGAGCACTGTGTTGGTTTTCCCTTGAAGAGGAAAGGGTGATGCAGCAATGTAGCATAAGTATTTCCCTCGGTTTTTGAGAACCAAGGTATCAATCCAGTAGGAGGCTACGCGCAAGTCCCTCGCACCTGCATAAAACAAATAAATCCTCGCAACCAACGCGATAAGGGGTTGTCAATCCCTACACGGTCACTTACGAGAGTGAGAGCTGATAGATATGGTAAGATAATATTTTTGGTATTTTTATGATAAAGATGCAAATTAAAATAAAAGGCAATGAAAATAACTAAGTATTGGAAGATTAATATGATGAAGATAGACCCGGGGGCCATAGGTTTCACTAGTGGTTTCTCTCAAGAGTATAGGTATTTTACGGTGGGAGAACAAATTACTGTTGAGCAATTGACAGAATTGAGCATAGTTATGAGAATATCTAGGTATGATCATGTACATAGGCATCATGTCCGAGACAAGTAGACCGACTCCTGCCTGCATCTACAACTATTACTCCACACATCGACCGCTATCCAGCATGCATCTAGAGTATTAAGTTCATAAGCACAGAGTAACGCCTTAAGCAAGATGACATGATGTAGAGGGATAAATTCATGCAATATGATAAGAAAAAACCCATCTTGTTATCCTCGATGGCAACAATACAATACGTGCCTTGCTGCCCCTACTGTCACTGGGAAAGGACACCGCAAGATTGAACCCAAAGCTAAGCACTTCTCTCATTGCAAGAAAGATCAATCTAGTAGGCCAAACCAAACTGATAATTTGAAGAGACTTGCAAAGATAACCAATCATACATAAAAAGAATTCAGAGAAGATTCAAATATTGTTCATAGATAAACTTGATCATAAACCCACAATTCATCGGTCTCAACAAACACACCGCAAAAGAAGATTACATCGAATAGATCTCCACAAGAGAGGGGGAGAAATTTGTATTGAGATCCAAAAAGAGAGAAGAAGCCATCTAGCTAATAACTATGGACCCGTAGGTCAGAGGTAAACTAATCACACTTCATCGGAGAGGCTATGGTGTTGATGTACAAGCCCTCCGTGATCGATGCCCCCTCCGGCGGAGCTCCGGAACAGGCCCCAAGATGGGATCTCATTGATACAGAAAGTTATGGCAATGGAATTAGGGTTTTGGCTCCGTATCTGATCGTTTGGGGGTACGTAGGTATATATAGGAGGAAGAAGTATGTCGGTGGAGCAACAGGGGGCCCACGAGGGTGGAGGGCATGCCTAGGGGGGGGTAGGCGCGCCCCCTACCTCGTGGCCTCCCTGTTGGTTGCTTGACGTAGGGTCCAAGTCTCTTGGGTCTTGTTCGTTCCAAAAATCACGTTCCCGAAGGTTTCATTCCGTTTGGACTCCGTTTGATATTCCTTTTCTTCGAAACCCTAAAATAGGCAAAAAAAACATCAATTCTGGGCTGGGCCTCCGGCTAGTAGGTTAGTCCCAAAAATAATATAAAAGTGGATAATAAAGCCCAATAATGTCCAAAACAGTAGATAATATAGCATGGAGCAATCAAAAATTATAGATACGTTGGAGATGTATCAAGCATCCCCAAGCTTAATTCATGCTCGTCCTCGAGTAGGTAAATGATAAAAACAGAATTTTTCATGTGGAATGCTAGTTGGCATATTTTCAATGTAATTCTTCTTAATTGTGGTATGAATATTCAGATCCGAAAGATTCAAGACAAAAGTTCAATATTGACATAGAAATAATAATACTTCAAGCATACTAACTAAGAAATTATGTCTTCTCAAAATAACATGGCCAAAGAAAGTTATCCCTACAAAATCATATAGTCCGTCTATGCTCTATCTTCACCACACAAAGTATTTAAATCATGCACAACCCCGATGACAAGCCAAGCAATTGTTTCATACTTTTGACATTCTCAAAACTTTTTCAATATTCACGCAATACATGAGCGTGAGCCATGGACATAGCACTTCAGGTGGAATAGAATGGTGGTTGTGGAGGAGACAAAAAGGAGAAGATAGTCTCACATCGACTAGGCATATCAACGGGCTATGGAGATTCTCATCAATAGATATCAATGTGAGTGAGTAGGGATTGCCATGCAACAGATGCACTAGAGCTATAAGTATATGAAAGCTCAAAAAGAAACTAAGTGGGTGCGCATCCGACTCGCTTGCTCACAAAGACCTAGGGCATTTTGAGGAAGCCCATCATTGGAATATACAAGCCAAGTTCTATAATGAAAATTTCCCACTAGTATATGAAAGTGATAACATAGGAGACTCTCTATCATGAAGATCATGGTGCTACCTTGAAGCACAAGTGTGGTAAAAGGATAGTAGCATTGTCCCTTCTCTCTTTTTCTCTCATATATATATATATATATATTTTATTTGGGTCTTTTCTCTTTTTTTATGGCCTCTTTTTTTCGTCCGAAGTCTCATCCTGACTTGTGGGGGAATCATAGTCTCCATCATCCTTTCCTCACTGGGACAATGCTCTAATAATGATGATCATCACACTTTTATTTTCTTATAATTCAAGAATTACAACTCGATACTTAGAACAAGATATGACTCTATATGAATGCCTCCGGCGGTGTACCGGGATATGCAATGACTCATGAGTGACACGTATGAAAGAATTATGAACGGTGGCTTTGCCACAAATACAATCTCAACTACATGATCATGCAAAGCAATATGACAATGATGGAGCGTGTCATAGTAAACGGAACAGAGGAAAGTAGCATGGTAATATATCTCGGAATGGCAATGGAAATGCCATGATAGGTAGGTATGGTGGCTGTTTTGAGGAAGGTATATGGTGGGTGTATGATACCGACAAAAGGTGTGCGGTTTTCGGAGTAAATGACCACGGGTAGCCTAGCCGGCTTCCCCTAGTTCTTCAGAAAAAATATAGGCCGATTGAGCCTCCAAGCGTCCAAGACGTGGGGCCGCCTTCCCCCAGCTGGCTACCTCTCAGGCCGGCTGCGCAGAGGCGGCCCAGCCCTGAAATCCTTGGGAAACAAGACCACGAG
The DNA here is from genome assembly GCF_003073215.2 of Triticum urartu. NCBI lineage: Eukaryota > Viridiplantae > Streptophyta > Magnoliopsida > Poales > Poaceae > Triticum > Triticum urartu. Next base: position 448,352,309 of record NC_053027.1, read on the forward strand.
AAGGCCGACTCCAAGAAGCCGGCCATGAGAAGGCCGACTCCCAAGAGCCGGCCCCTCAGCAGGCGGCCAAGATCGTGCCCTCAGAGTCTGCACCCACATAATGGCGACAAGACGGGGCGTGGCTACAGTGAAGCCTGCCACCCCCGAATCCCGGGGCACGCATGGCCATAGTGCGTCATACGGGGCGGCCATCACCCGTCCGGCGCGGCACTGTTGCCACGTTGATCGTGACGTCACCCACGGCAAGCGGTCTGTACGACCCGTGGGTGGCGGGCCCCCTTAGTCAGGGAGACCCCAAAGGCGGCCAGGCTTCCCGCAGTCGGCCTGGGGTACGGCCGGCTCCCAATAGACGGCCAGCTCTCTCCCTCGAAGGAGGTGCCTCATTAAGGAGATAAGACAAGGTAAGTCTACAGTGATGAGCCACCTCGCGACGGCACTGTAGCCATGCTTACCATGACAAAGCCCTCATCACCAGAGACAAGGCAACAGTAACCAGCCTCCGATAAAACTCCCGAGCGGTGGGGCCGGCCTGTCGACCAGAGGGCCGGCAGCCGGCGGGGCCTACCAGGCGGCGGGCCCATCAGTCGGTGGAGAAGCCGGCCAACGTAGACACAGACGGCTGGGGCCCGTGCCCAGCCAAATTACCATTGTAACCCTGGGGGGTAGGCCTATATAAACCCCCCAGGGCACCCATGCAGGGGGGCTCTCTCTTTGGATAGTTTTTAGACACTGCAACGAGAGGAGGAGCAGGCAAGCCTTGCCCCTCTTCATCCTTTCACCAAACAGCTCAAGGAGCCTCTTGTAGCTTCTTGCCGATCTAGTAACCATGCGGAGACCCCGCAGAGCAGCAGTAGGGGTGTTATCTCCACGGAGAGCCCTGAAGCTGGGTAAGATTCGCCGGCGTGCATGTCTTTGCCTTATCCCGTTTCCAGGCACCGGCGATGTTTTATTGGCTCCCACAATGATAAGCCACCCATTGGCATATGTCGCACCAACCACCCGATATTTGGCGCCCACCGTGGGGCCAGGTGCACCGTCGTCCGGAGACCTGCTCTGGCCGGGAACCCTTTTCCTCCCCAGTGTGCGAAGCCAGCACGGCTCACCCGATGGCGCTTGCCCCGACGCGCTGCAAGGCGTCGCTGATGCATGTGCGGCGAGCTGCCTCGCCAATCTTCTTGGCGAGGCTCGCATCTCTGATGAGCCCGCATCCGACGCGGGCACAGGCTGCCCCGAAAGCCAACTCGTCAGCCTCCTCGACTAACTCCACGTCTCCGGCGAGCTGGCTGCGGACCTGGAGTCGGTTGGCTCCACCGACCCGATGCTTGTCGATTTCGACACGGCATCACTTGACGCCTTCCCCTCCAACGTGGTAATCATCAATGACCCTCTTCCTCGAGCCGACAGCAGTGGCAGCGCCATCACCGAGGTACTGGTCATCAGCCACGGCGCCGCCGTTGGCGAAAACACCCACGACGCCCTGCAGGCGGCGCTGCACGACCTATCCGCCACCATCCCGGCTGACGCCGACGCCCAGACACTAGAGGCACGCCCTCATCGCGGAGGGCCAGAAGCTAGCCTCCATGAGACGCCTCACCGAGGCTCACCAGCGCGAAGTCGACCGCGCCGCCTTCGGCACACCGCCTCCCGACGGGCCAAGCCGTGTCGGTATCATCAAGAAACGCGGTGTAGCTATCGCTGGCACGCTGGGAGCAGATCGCCCAGTCTATGCCACGCCTCTCGAGAACCTATGCGCTGCCCAGGCGGCTGTGGACGAGCTGGACGGACTGAGGGCCTGTAACGCCCCAAGACCGATGTGCCAGTTGTCGTCCAGTTATTCACCGCCGTTGCCATGTCATTCACTTGCGTGTTGCATCTTGTCATGTCATCATGTGCATTGCATCATCATGTTTTCAAAACTTGCATCCGTCCGGGTCTCCCTGTTCCTTCCGTTGTCCGTTCTGAGTCCAACCACACTTGCACGCGCCCGTGGCATGTCCGAAATAGTATTTTATAAGTGGTCGAAAAATGTTCTCGGAATTGGATGAAAGTTGGCATGTGGTCTTATTATAGTGTAGATAGACCGCCTGTCAAGTTTCATCGCATTCGGAGTTCGTTTGATAGCCCAACCATTAAACTATAGCGGCATTATAGCCGGTCAAATGTCGGACGTTTCCGGTCTCCGTAAACAGTTGCCGGGCTGCACCCCTCTCCTCTCATCTCAGCCCAACCTCTTTTTCACAACCCACCTGCACCCCTCCTAACCCCCTCTTGCCCTAGCCCTAGATATAAAAGGGAACCCCTTCCATTTTTGGCAGCAGACAATCCCTCCTTGTTTTCAGTGCGTCGCCAGCCTCCTCCCACCTCCACCTCGCTTCCCGCGCCACCGGAACCTCGCCGCCGTCGTACTCCACCTTGTCACCGGCGCCCCACAGGTCGCGTCCCAGGCAGCCCCTCTCCTTCCTCCCTCCTCGTTTTCCTTCCTGTCTCATCTCTCTCTGCCTCTTCCTGTAGAGCCTCCATGGCCTTGTATCTGTGCCGCCATCGCCGGAATATGCCGCCAGTCGCCCAGTCCGGCCTCCCTTCTGGCAGATCTGGGAAGCCCGCGCCGCCCCGCATCCATTCAGGCCGGATCCCGCTCCTCGCCGATCCTCTCTGCGCCGCCCCTCGCCGGTGTTTGACGCGGCAGCCGCCGCCCCTGCTTTCTACTCGAGCGGGTGCTCGAGGAGACCGAGCGCGTTGACCCCGCACTCAAGGCCCGGATCCAGTGCTGCATGGGCCTCAGACAGGCCGGCCCAACTTCTGCCCCATCCGGCGTCCTCTGCTTCCTACTGGGCCGAGCCCCTGGGTGAGGAGCCCTCCCGTTTCCCTGTTCCTTCGGGCCTGCCAGTTTCGGCCTATGTGTTTTTTTCCTGTCAGGATGTTTTTCTGAATTATCCTGAGGCTGCCGGCTTTGCAGAAAACCCCCTAGGCTACATGCATATAATAACTTCCCAATCATGCATCACATGTAAAAACTTAATATATGAAACTTGCTTAAAATTTTGTGTGGATTAATAATTTGCCACTTTCATCTATGTTTAAAATGTTTTAAATGAAGTTTGTTTAAATTTGCTCAAATAGCATGCTAAAATGATTTAATTCATAACTATTCAACCGTAGCTCCAAATCTAACAAACTTTATATGTAAATGGGGTAGGAAAATGCCTAGTTTAACATGGTGACCTTTATTTGCATGTTAAACAACTCTAAAATTGTGTTTAGGGCAGAACAGTACCAAATCTATAATATGCTCATGAGGAGTTTCCGGAATTGTTGTTCGTTGCTTCCGGCCTCATTTAACCTTGACTAGATAGGTAGTTTTCATTTGCTTCACCTCTTGCCATGCTAACAACATTTAATCTTGTTGGGTACATAAACGAGAGAGAACTAAATAAGTCATGTGGTTTTTCGTCAATATGCAACTCGTTGCATATTGAGCTCCACTTAATTTTTAGTGTTGTTTGTTGCACTTTGTCATGCCATGCCCTCTTTAAACCGGACATGCATCATTCTTGTTTGCACATCATGCCATGTCTATGTGGTGGTTGTTTACTAGGTTGTTTGCTCTTTTCCGGTGTTGCTTCTTCGTGTTGGTTCCGATAACGTCGCGTTTGTGAGGAACCGTTCGACTACGTCCATTTGTCTTCTTCATGGACTCGTTCTTCTTCTTTGCGGGATCTCAGGCAAGATGACCATACCCTCGAAATCACTTCTATCGTTTCTTGCTTAGTTGCTCGCTCTTTTTCTATGCCTATGCTGCGATACCTACCACTTGCTGATCATGCCTCCCATATTGTTGAACCAAGCCTCTAACCCACCTTGTCCTAGCAAACTGTTGATTGGCTATGTTACCGCTTTGCTCAGCCCCTCTTATAGCGTTGTTAGTTGCAGGTGAAGATGAAGTTTGTTCCTTGCTGGAACATGGAGATGTTGTTCCTTGTTGGAACATGTTTACTTGTTGGGATATCACAATATATCTTATTTAATTAATGCATCTATATACTTGGTAAAGGGTGGAAGGCTCGGCCTTATGCCTAGTGTTTTGTTCCACTCTTGCTGCCCTAGTTTCCGTCATATCGGTGTTATGTTCCCAGATTTTGCGTTCCTTACGCGGTTGGGTAATAATGGGAACCCCTTGACAGTTCGCTTTGAGTAAAACTCTTCCAGCAATGCCCAACATTGGTTTTACCATTCGCCGCCTAGCCTTTTCTTTTCCCTTGGGGGTCGCGCGCCCAAGGGTCATCATTATTTTAAACCCCCGGGCCAGTGCTCCTCTGAGTGTTGGTCCAACCTGTCAGCTGCCGGTGGCCACCAGGGGCAACTCTGGGCTGGCCTACCCGTACCTAAGACAATCTGAGTGTGCCCTGAGAAGGAGATATGTGCAGCTCCTATCGGGATTTGTCGGCACATTCGGGCGGTGTTGCTGGATTTGTTTTTAACTTGTCGAAGTGTCTTGTAGAACCGAGATACTGAGTCTGATCGGAACGTCTTGGGAGGAGGTCTATTCCTTCATTGACCGTGAGAGCTTGTGATGGGCTAAGTTGGGACACCCCTGCAGGGATTTGGACTTTCAAAAGTCGTGCCCGCGGTTATGGGCAGATGGGAATTTGTTAACGTCCGGTTGTAGAAAACCTAAACTTGACCTTAATTAAAATGAATCAACAGCGTGTGTTACCATGATGGTCTCTTTCCGGCGGAGTCCGGGAAGTGAACACGGTGTTGGAGTTATGCTTGACGTAGGTTGTTTAGGATCACTTCTTGATCATACTTTCTCAAACGTGCTTTGCCTTCTCTTCTCGCTCTCATTTGCGTATGCTAGCCACCATATATGCTAGTCGCTTGCTGCAGCTCCACCTCATACCTTTACCTTACCCATAAGCTTAAATAGTCTTGATCGCGAGGGTGCGAGATTGCTGAGTCCCCGTGGCTCACAGATACTTCCAAAACCAGCTTGCAGGTGCCGATGAGTCCGTGCAGATTACGCAACCAAGCTCAAGGAGGAGCTCTATGAAGATCTTGTCCTTTATGTTGTTTCGTTCTAGTTGATCAGTAGTGGAGCCCAGTTGGGGTCGATCGGGGACCTTTGTCGCATTTGGGGTTCTTCTTTTATTTTGGTTCCGTAGTCGGACCTTGACTGTATCTGGATGATGTAATGCTTTATTCATGTAATTGTGTGAAGTGGCGATTGTAAGCCAACTATGTATCTCTTTCCCTTATGTATTACATGGGTTGTGTGAAGATTACCTCTCTTGCGACATTGCTTTCAATGCGGTTATGCCTCCAAGTCGTGCTTCGACACGTGGGAGATATAGCCGCATCGAGGGCATTACAGCCGACGAGCTCCCCTACATGACCAGATGCATCCAGCAGCTTATCGACGTGGCCACAGAGCGGCATGAAGCCGGTGTCCGCGCCGACAGTCCTCCCCCGCGCCGAGAGCACGATGCGACGTCCCGAATGACGATGGCGGGCAACACCCGCGCAAGGAAAGAAAAGGAGCCGGCTGCCAGCCGCAGCCGGACTCGAATCTCCATCGAGCGTGACGCGGAAGGCCGTCCCCGAGCTGTGGAATGACGGGGCGATCCGCCCCCTCCTCCACCTCGTCGGGAGAGATACCCCACTCCGCCACCTGTCATGCATCGGACTCTCAGCGGCCGACTGGGTCGCCGCGAAGGAGTCGGCGAGAATGACGCCCGCCACCAGATCGACCGCCTAGCGCGATCCCTGGCTCTGGAAGAAGAAGATGATGTCGGCCCACCCTGTTTTGGCCCCCGCATCCGCGATGAACCCTTCCCCAAAGGGTTCTCGCTCCCAAGAGACACGCCCAAGTACAACGGCTCCATGAAGCTGGAAGATTGGCTGATCGACTACTCCACTGCGGTTAGCATCGCGAACGGCAACAGGCGCCTTGCCGTGAAGTATGTTCCCCTCATGCTCAAAGGCACAGCGCGTACCTGGCTCAACAGCCTCAAGCCTTACAGCGTCAACAGCTGGCTGGACTTCACAAAAGCCTTCATCCGCAACTTCACCAGCACCTACAAGCGGGCTCCTAAACCCCGACAGCTCTCCTTATGTGTGCAAGGGCCCAGTGAGTCAACTCGCGACTACCTCACGCGTTGGGCCGAACTCCGCAACTCCTGCGAAGGGGTGCATGAGGTTCAAGCTATAGAGTACTTCACCGCTGGGTGCCGAGAAGGCACCCTCCTCAAGCACCGACTCCTCTGCGAGAAGCCGACTACCTTCGACGAACTACTGATCATAGCTGACAAATACGCCACGGCCGATTCCTCAATGAAGACCGAGCTCTGAGTAGACGCCTCCGAGAAGGTACTCGCTCCGAGTCCCAAGACGCCGGCAGGAGACTCCAGCCGACGCCCATACCCGAACGACCACAAGCGCAAGGCTCCCCCGCCGCCTCCCATCAGTCGGTTGGTGGCCACCGCCGAAGATGAACAACCAGAAGGGCGGCCCACGCCCAAGAAGCAGAAGGGCAGCAGGCCGGCGTGGAAGCCCGCTTTCTCCTACGAGCAAGCACTTGATGCCCCCTGCAAGTTTCACAGCAGCGCGAAGCCTTCAAACCACACAACCCGAAAGTTCCACTGGCTCACGCGGATCTCCAAGGGCGAGGGGATAGCGCCGCCTCCGCCTGCCGGTCAGCCGCCTCCGGCCCCTCCGCAGCCGGCTGCTCGACCGGCAGTCGGGGCCGTTCAAGATGAATTCCCCGACGAGCATGCCGCCGACGACCTCTACCGACTCATGAAGAAGTCTGCTCATTTCAAGTGGAACGACCAGGCGGACCAAGCCTTCCATGAGCTAAAGAAGATGCTGACCACGCCACCTGTCTTGGCGGCACCGACTGAAAATGAGCCCATGCTCCTTTACATT
>NC_053027.1:448660232-448770331 GCF_003073215.2 Triticum urartu
AGTTGCATCCTGTTATTTTTGTCATGGCTCAGCATATTGCATTCAAGTTTAACCGGATTAAATTGAACTTGAAAAACTGTTGGCTGAGTCATGGTGCCACCATATCGACTTGACCAGTGCAACCATGCTTACCATATGGGAGGGTCCTAGCTGGGTCTATTGTCATGCCTCTCACCGGTTCCTCCCGCGAGGGAAGGTTATGCGCAGGCGCTACCTTGGCCAGGTAGGACGGCATAAGCCTTGTGTGCCCGTTGTTTTTGTATGGATCCTTGTCCCCATTTGGGACCGTTTTGCCATGGCGGTGGCCGTCGGTGCCTTTGCTAGGAACGGGGCCACCCAGGACTTAGCCCAAAGGGGAGTTGGTCGGAGTGGCCGGGAGGGTGTCATGGCAGTAGGACGGTTTTGTCGGAACGCTTTGGTCCACTCGAATGGGAGTGCGAGGCCAGGGTTCCGTGGTGTGGGTACAGTGTGCTAACCTCTGCAGAGTGTGTGTGTTTAATCTATTGATAGCCGTGCCCGCTGATAAGGGCCCAGTTCGTGTCGGTCACACTATGGGTCAACAGTAATAGTAATAATAATTTGCTTAATAACAACCCCGGTTCGATGATGAAAGAAGTTGGTTGATCTTTATTGTGATCACGAGAGGATCACTGTGGTATCGTGGATACCGAGTTGTGGATATTTGTGGTGTTATCCGAGAGTCAAGGGTAAAGGTCAAGCTCCTTGTGGTCATAAATGATTACTACGGTATTGTTAATATCAAGCTTGATTGGATCCTGAGATGAACGTGTGATGTCCGTGATGGTATGTTATTCATGTGGTGGTTATGATGTAACCTGAACATAGTAAGTTGGTGCATGATAGTTCATCATGTTGCATGCTAGTATCATCATGTTCATATGTTTATGCCATGCTCGTATTGTTCTAGCTGTATCATCTTGTTCATGCTATGATTGATCTGATAGTACCATGTTAAACCTTGTTAACCTGTAATTGCCATGCTATTGTTTGTCTTGATTGCTTTGGTTGCTGTGAGCTTGCAAGTACATTCAATGTACTGACCTGGCGTGTCATGCCAGTTTGCAGGTCATGCCGGATCTGATTGCTTGTTTGCCGTGGATCCCTTGTTTGCGCACTAGGATAAGCGTTCCTGCCAGAGTCCCTGCGGAGTGGAGTTCATCACCGCCGTCGTTGTTCCGCTGCCAGTAGTCATTCTGTTGCGTCGAGTTGTTCTGCTGCTTGCATAGAGCAACCGTGGTGGGCGTAGTGTCGCCGTGCCGATGTACTCCCCTTGTACCCAATATAGCTTGCAATAAAGAGCTGGTTTGTTCTATGCTAAGCAGTGCCGTATTCCAGAAGACTTCTCCTTGATCTCTGGGCTGGAATACGGGGCGTTCTGGTTTCTCTGAGCCGGGGTGCCATAGGCTTGGTATCAGAGCAGGTGTGGCTGTAGGATGCCCTAGCCCGTGCGAACGTTAGAATGCGGTAGTATAGAACCCCATTGATTTGTTGCACTTGATTGTTGCATTTGTTTGTTGCATAGCATGCATATAGATTATTATCTTGTCGCTAACGGTTAATCTTGTGAGTGTAGGTGGTATCGGTTTCGATCCACTACCTGCACCCTCCTTCTTTGCATGCCTGCTTTTCGGTGTTTGGCGTCATCTCTGTCCCAGCAGAGTGATGCCATGGTACCAAGTGTTCCAGACACCATTTGCGAGAGTTATGCTCAGGTATCGCGTCGATATCTTTCCGCCACCCATCCATATTATTTCGGTGATAACCATGCCTCTATCCCGAATCGTGCCATCCATCTCGTCCCTTTGGCAATCCTTACTGATATTTTTTATTGGAAAAGGGCAATGCCATCAAGCCTTACTTTTCCTCCACTATATTGCCCTGCCATTCCATTCATTGGACATGTACGGTTCCTTTCATACGCTTGATGATGATGTGGTCATGACCTTTGTGTTCAACCCCATGATCCCCAAGTCCGCCCTCACCTCCATATCCATCCAGTTGCGACCGGTGTTCAACCAGCGCTTGATGTAGCCTTGGTTATGCCAACTATTTCCACACACAGATTCACTTTCGTGCACACCGCCATAGCATAATGGACCGCAATACCGGAGTTTCCGCGAGATTTGTGTGCTTAGGTGTGCATGCATATTATTGTGTGAGTAGCAGTAATATGTGATGTTGCTTGATTATTTATATTATTGGTATGCTTGTGTGTTTGTTTCGTTGTTTCGTCGTTTCTTTTGCTTCTTTCTTTGGGCCTTCGGTGTGGCATTATTTTCCCCTTATTAAAGTTGCTCATCAACCGACACCGGACCTGAAGAATCAGCAAGGAATTCATATACTTGGAAGCTCAGATTAGTGGAATGAAGTTATCAGCAGACTGCAACAAAATTTGGAATATCTTGTCTGAATGCAAAAGGAATCCTGGATGGACAGTCAGTATCATGTTTGCCTCAGCATGCACTCCTTACAACAATACGGATAATCAAGTTTTCCTCAGGGTGCACTCCATGACAGAAATGATAAAATTAGCAAGAAGATAAGCTATGTGCAAGACCAATAGAATAATCTCAGTCAAAGAAAGGAGGATGGTCCAACAATTCCTGTTGCATGCAAGTAATCAACAACAGAAAATATTAAGATGGTATGCATATGTGGTAATCGGTCCGCATATCACAATGAGAAGCTTCTGCAGCACGAAACCTAGTCTTCCTCAGCAAGATACTCTCGATGGTTTTCAGCATAAGCCATCCAATCGTCCTCAGTACGGCACTGGTGCAAGATAGTACATCGTGAAATGATAGCAGATGGCAGAATCAGATCCGCAAAAGTTGGTCAGAAGCAAGAATCAGTCAGAACACAAGTCTGCCTCGGGAATCAGATTCTCAGATATATGTGCAGGAAGCCAGATATACACCTCAGTGTGACAAAGGATTATGAAGATTGACGACAACGCTGAGCTCTGTACAAGTATCAGTGAACCTAGAATATGATACTAATGAGCCCTTGTCTTTGTTTCTCGGGTAATGGTACCACGCCTGTGTTCTGAGCTGTTTTTGGCCATACGGGGTGGATGCCGATTTTTATTTCTCTATTCAACAATTGTCACGAGTTTTGAGCTGTTTTCCGCCGTCTCATGCAACTGTTGAGTTTATTTTTGTGACAGTGGCCCTATGCTTTTAGCTACTTTCCGGCTATCTTAGGGAGCCACCACTTTATTCTTATCAACGCGGTCTCATGCTCCGAGCTGCTTTTCGGCTGTCTTGAGCCATGGTTGAGCTATTTCAGTGACGTCCCAGATCTGAGTTGTAAAGACCGTTCTGGTGGCTAATGATTTATTTACCGACTTCTTGCAAGGGTTCGGATGATCATTTTTCTACGGTCAGAACTTGGGAGGTGATGAACCGACAATTTGAATAATGCTACCATGTCAGGGAATGAGGATAAGAGTACGCATGTCAGAATATTGCACCCGACAGAAGATATGGTCACATAGAGAAACAATATGACCCCGCTCCTTCACCCAAGGATCCAGGCAAAGAAAGCAGAATGAAGGAGCAAGGCTGATAATTTTTGCATGATCCACATGGTGCAGATACCTTGGATAGTCTGTGTCAGTATGGATCACCATGGATATTCACCTAAAGGGTCTGCTCGGTTTTGGATGGTGAATAACAGTCTGGAAGCATGTGCCCTCACGTATGTGAAGCATCAACAGATAGCCTATCATGGACAAAATTCTTTTACGAGATTCACAGTCAGTCAAGTCGGAGGATACTATCATATAAGGTCATACCCCTTTATGCTGGCCAGGACAGGCGACAGTCAAATATTTGGAATGAATCTGAGACTCAAGACAGTGGAACCAGTCAGGATGGTTCAGAAATTCCTATGATAAGCCAGAATCTGTCAGGAAAAGCAGTTATGCCTCAACTCATTGTTTGGGACCCGAAGGACCGACATTTAGTGGAGGAACCCAATGCAAGGAGTCAGAGCTTGGGTGTTCATCAAGAAAATCTGATCACCAGTTCATGGACAGTTATCAGTACCAACATAGCAATCGGAAATCATCCTCGGCTTTACGAGACAGACATATATTTCAGTCATGGCAATCTCAGATAAGTCAGCGGATATGCACAGAATTGGAGCCAGTATAAGCAGGAAAATGTGAGATAAGCTCTGTCAGGATATGGATACAGTAAAGCAAACCACCCCAGAGCCAGTCAGATGAAGAATTTAATGTGAATAATTAACAAAGGAAAAAGGATACCCGAGTTGGAAACGGTTTCCTTAAGTCAGTATATTCATACTTGTTCCTTGAGCAACCAAATCTCGAGGACGAGATTTCATTAAGGGGGGAAGGTTTTTCACAGCCTGATTTTTGGCCCTTTCCTTTTCATTTGTTTTCTGAGATTTTTGCTTGAGTTTTCTTTTTCCATGGCTTTGTGGTCTGGAAACAGAAGAAGATGACCTCTTATTTGCTTCCAGAGTGGCTTCTCAACCTCAAATCCTTCCCTAGACCTTCCCATTTTTATCCTAGCCCAAATCCCAATATTCTTTTTATTGGGGATATTCATTTTCTATTAAAGGAATAACCCTAATTGTCCTAGGTTGTGAAGCAACCTATATTTACATCACTTCTAAAATTCCCAAATAATTCCCATAAATTGTTTGGGTCATATCTTCCTCAAATATGGCAAATCATTTCATTTGCCATGTTTATCATCATGCTCAAATAATTCATTTCCTATTCTGCCCAAAATGGCACATTGTGAAGCAAGTGCTATTTTCCTTTACCCAATTGACCTCAAACTTCATGGAATCTTTTTCATGTCCAAATAATGGGCCTGTGCCAAAATTGAACTTTATTTGCCTAGCCAATCTTCCTCAATGAATTTTCAAAGTTCCTGTCTGAGGGAAGCCTTTGTGAAGGAAGTGCTAGCTAGCGTTATCAAAATAAGTTGAAAGTTTTCACACGCCTTCATGTGCTCATATAATTTCCCTCCTCCAATTTTCAGCCCTATCCTATCATCTATGTGAGCACATGACCAAATCTTTGTTTCTGGTAATATTTTCAGGTTATGAAGCAAGTCTAATTTTTAATGCTTCACTAATTCTGATAAATTACCAGATCATGCTCCCACCCATATAACATATCTCCACTAAATTTGGGATCATTTTCTTAAGCCATTTGATCACCAAAATTATTTCTAGTTTCTGTCCAGAGGAGATGTTTGTGAAGCAAGTACTATTTTGGCATGTCCATTTGGCATGAAACTTTTTGAGTATCTTCATATGGACAAATAACCCTGCCTTGCCAAATTTCTGCTCAACTTGACACTCCATGTGAGTGCACCTTCCTGATCAAGTTTCTGGACCAGATTTAGCAGTTGTTAAGCAAGTGCATTAAATATTGGTCCACATCCATCGAAAATTCACAGGATCGTAGTACTTCCTATCCTAAACACCCCAGACAACTCCATTTGACCCAATCAAGTTCCTGTTGATCAGCAGTGCTTGGACAAGTCTGATACAACAAAGTTTCAGCGATGCCACACTCCTCTCGTTGTCTCCTTCTCTTGATCCATCGACTCCCTCATATTATATGATGAAGGTACTCATCACTAGACAATGTTTCCCTGCCTCTTGCATCCCCTCCTTGCCGGTCACAGTGGTGACCAGCGTTTTGGCATGGTGTTTCTCGCGCTCTAGCACTTCTGTCTTCTTCTCCCTCACTGCGCGCTTGTCCCCCCGTCGCCTAGCTATGTCCAGAGCCTTCCCCGTGATGTCGCCATCCCTCTGGAGCCCTTGCCCCCTCTGTACTCTTCCCAGGTGAGCCATGTCCGTCGTGAACAGAGCGCCCCCACGGTTGCGCTGTAGGCGACCATCGCCTTCCTCCCCGTGCCTCTTGGCCGCCTCCGCCCCGTGAGACTCTCGTCCGTTCCCTCCTTCGTCGCCTACCTTCGAGCTCATGCGCGTGCACACGCGTCCGCGGTGCCGGATACGCGTCCGCGGTGGCACCCGAACTCGAACCGCCTCTCCCTGCCTATAAATAGCCAACCCCGTGGCCACCGGAGCTCACCATCGCACTCAAGGCACTCCCCTAGTTTCCCCCAGGCCCTCCTTTGAGCTCGAGCGGCTCTTCTCGTGGCCATTGCTCGCCACAGCCGCCTCTCCCTGCCTCCTAAATTGGCTTGAAGCCGAGGCTCTCACTACCAAAAAAAGACACATCCGTGACATTTTGGGCCGAACAATTTTTTTTTCTGACATACATATGACACTTCTATGACGATAATTGTGACAAAACCCGGTATCATCATAGATGTGGTGGGCTCCTACTTCTATGACAAAAAATATGACAGAAAATGGGCTTTTCGTCCTGGGAGGGTCGGAGACGCAGCTGCATGACATTCTTTGGGCTGTCCATGACGGAAAAAACCGTGGTAGAAGCGAGGGGGAGGAAAATTTCGGGGAGTTCCCGGTTATGGTGGGAGGTCGGGGGCCGAGCGATGCGCGTTTCTCTCGTACACGTACGCGCGTGTGTGCGAGGCGTTGGCTCTAACTGAACCCGAGCGAGGCGTTGGGCTCTAACTGAACCCGAGCGATTTGTAACGCCCCGAGACCGATGTGCCAGGTGTCCTCCAGTTATTCGCTGTTGTTGCCTTGTCAGGTGCTTGCATGTCATGCATTGCATATCATGTCATCATGTGCATTTCATTTGCATACATGTTCGTCTCATGCATCTTAGCATTTTCCCCATTGTCCGTTTTGCAATCCGGTGCTCCCATGTCACCCGGTGTCCCTTTCTACCTCTTTTCGTGTGCGGGTGTTAAATGTTTTCGGATTGGATCGAGACTTGTCATGCGGCCTTGGTTTACTACCGGTAGACCGCCTGTCAAGTTTCGTACCATTTGGACTTCGTTTGATACTCCAACGGTTAACCGAGGGACCGAAAAGGCCTCGCGTGTGTTGCAGCCCAACACCCCTCCAAAGTGGCCCAAAACCCACTTAAACCTGTTCCATCACCTAGGCCGTTCGATCACGATCGCGTGGCCGCAAACCGCACCTCATTTGGACTCTCTTAGCTCCATCTACCTATATATATGTGATCCCCTCCAAAATTTCCGCAGATGAAACCCTAAAATTCCCCTACACGCCGCCGGACATGTCCGCGCCCACTGGACGAAATCCTGCCGCCGCTCCTGGCCAGTGGCAACACGCCACGTGTCCCTCGCCCGCCGTCCCCGTTGCCGGCCCGCGCGGTCCGGATCGGGCCCGCGGGGCCCATCTTCGCCGCCGCCAGATCCCGTCGCCGCGCGAGGTGCTCGCGCCCGCGCTGCCGTTCGGCTCCCGCGGCGCCACCGAGCCGCCTCGCCGCCCGGCTCTCTCCCGCTCCACCGCGCCCCGCCGCCTCTCTCTCGCCGGCAGCACCCGCCGCCACCGGCCCTCGTCGACGACGCCGCCTATCGCCGCCAAGTCCGCGGGCCGCCGCAGGAGACCTCGCCGCGCCTCCGCGAGCGCCGCGCCCGAGTCCGCCGGATCCGCGCGCCGGCCACTGGAGCTCCCTCCTCCGGAGAGCCCCTCCTCTCTAGCCCAATTCCGGCCACCTCCACTCGCAGCTCCGGCAGGCCAAGTCTCCGGCGTCCTCGTCCTCGCAGCTACAGTGCCGGCCCGATCTGAGATCCAGATCCAGATCCAAACGAGACGGTTGACTTTCTTCCCGAAACCCTAATTATTTTTGCAATCTTCGCCATGTCATAACTCTGCACCCATTGCCCCGATTCGTGTGTGTAGCATATCAAAATGTTTGTCTCGACGAGTAAATCATTTCATCTCATTGCATCATTTTCATTTGAGCTCATCTTGATGCCCGAAATGCTGTTGGAAGAGGGCTATGTGATGATTATTTCAGATCTGTTTCAACAATTGCTCTTTTGTCATCTTTGCCATGATTAATGTGTGCATGCTATGATCCTGAGCTCTACATGTGTTTTTTAGAATGCCATGTTATCTTTATAGGGGTGTATGCCATGTATTTTTGTGATCTCTGTGGTGACTAGCAAAAGCATGCAAAGTAGCTTACTCAATGATGCTGTTTTCAGGGACTTAGAATTTCACTAAGTCCTTGTTCTGTTATTGTTTTTATGCCATATGTTCATGTTGTTTCCTAGTGATCCGTGCCTATTTTGAGCATGATCAGTAAGGATGTTTTGTAGATATTGTGGTGCTCTATCCATCCATGTCTTTGTTTGCATTTATGGAGCAACCTAGCTTGAGTCAATCGAGCTCTACTTTTGCTATAAAATGTTCCTAGCAGATTGTTAACATGTTTAGCGATTTTGCTGAGGTTGTTGCTTTTGATCCGTGCATGCTATGTTGTTGTTCTTGCCATGTCTAGCTTCTATGCCATGTCTATTTGCTGGGTGTATGCTTAGTTTATCATGCCATGCTTTTTAGTGAGTGCATCGAGCTCGTAAACATGCCTACTTGTTAACTATTTTACCATGCTCCAGTTTTTCACTGTCTGATTCTGTTTATGTTTTTGCTATGTTCACATGCTTGCAATTGTATTTTCTGATCCCTTTTGGCTCATGGTCACTAAGGGACTTTTGTTATATGCTTTGAGTAGCTTCATGACATGCCTTGCTTTGCCATGATATGTTCCTGTAGAATGTAGTTTTCATGCTCTAAACATTGCTTCCTGATGATAAATTCCTGACTTGTGTTATTTTCTCTAAGTCTGTAACCTGTTATCTTTTGCACTTTTGCCATGCTTGTTTGAACCTGTTAATGGGTGATTTAGCCATAGCTCATTGTTCATATTTTGTCAAGCATCATGAGTGGATCCCTGCCATGTATTTTATTGCTTTGTTTGGGTGCTGTAGCATATTTAACTTGATGCATTTAGATGGCTACTTGCTGTTTATCGCAGACCAGTGCCATATTCGTTTTGCTTGTCATTTCCAAACCGTGCATTCGATTCCGGTGATCTTTATATCGATTTCAACCGAAATCACCTCCCCTTTCCAGTGACACTCTTGGATTTCCAAGTTGAGGCCAGGTTCAATCATTCCTTTTCAAATCATGCATATGCATCACATACCGCATCCCACATATCATGCCATGTTCATGTGTTGGTTGTTTACTATGTTGTGTGCTTCTTTCCGGTGTTGCTTCTTCGGGTTGGTTCCGATAACGTCGCGTTTGTGAGGAACCGTTTGAATTCGTCCATTTGTCTTCTTCATGGACTCGTTCTTCTTCCTTGCGGGATCTCAGACAAGATGACCATACCCTCGAAATCACTTCTATCTTTGCTTGCTAGATGCTCGCTCTTTTGCTATGCCTATGCTGCGATACCTACCACTTGCTTATCATGCCTCCCATATTGTTAAGCCAAGCCTCTAACCCACCTTGTCCTAGCAAACCATTGTTTGGCTATATTACCACTTTGCTCAGCTCCTCGTATAGCGTTGTTAGTTGCAGGTGAAGATTGGAGCTTGTTCCATGTTGGAACATGGATTTGTTGGGATATCACAATATCTCTTATTTAATTAATGCATCTATATACTTGGTAAAGGGTGGAAGGCTCGGCCTTATGCCTGGTGTTTTGTTCCACTCTTGCCGCCCTAGTTTCCGTCATATCGGTGTTATGTTCCCGGATTTTGTGTTCCTTACACGGTTGGGTAATAATGGGAACCCCTTGACAGTTCACTTTGAATAAAACTCCTCCAGCAAGGCCCAACCTTGGTTTTACCATTCGCCACCTAGCCTCTTTTTCCCTTGGGTTAGGCCAGCCCAAGGGTCATCTTTATTTTAACCCCCCGGGCCAGTGCTTGTCTAAGTGTTGGTCCAAACTAGAGCCCCTTGCAGCGCCACCTCGGGGAAACTCGAGGGCTGGTTTTGGTTGTACGGATTGCTTATCCGGTGTGCCTTGAGAACGAGATATGTGCAGCTCCTATCGGGATGTCGGCGCATCGGGCGGTCTTGCTGGACTTGTTTTACCATTGTCAAGGATGTCTTGTAACTGGGATGCCGAGTTTGATCGGATTGTCTTGGGAGAAGGAATATCCTTCATTGACCGTGAGAGCTTGTGATGGGCTAAGTTGGGACACCCCTGCAGGGATTTGAACTTTCGAAAGCCATGCCCACGGTTATGGGCAGATGGGAATTTGTTAATGTCCGGTTGTAGAAAACCTGAAGTTGATCTTAATTAAAATACATCAACCACGTGTGTAGCGGTGATGGTCTCTTCTCGGCGGAGTCTGGGAAGTGAACACGGTGTTGGAGTTATGCTTGTCGTAGGTTGTTCTAGGATCACTTCTTGATCATAGTTGTTCGACCGTGCCTTTGCCTTCTCTTCTCGCACTCTTTTGCGTATATGTTAGCCACCATATATGCTAGTCGCTTACTGCAGCTCCACCTCATACTTTTACCCTTACCTATAAGCTTAAATAGTCTTGATCATGAGGGTGTGAGATTGCTGAGTCCCGGTGACTCACAGATACTTCCAAAACCAGTTTGTAGGTGCCGATGATATCGTGCAGGTGACGCAACCGAGCTCAAGGAGGAGCTCGATGAAGATCGTGATTGTTATGCTGTTCCGTTTCCAGTTGATCAGTAGTGGAGCCCAGTTGGGACGATCGGGGATCTGTGTAGCTTTTGGGGTAGTCTTCTTTTATTTTGGTTCCGTAGTCGGACCTTGTGTGTATCTGGATGATGTAATGCTTTACTCATGTAATTGTATGAAGTGGCGATTGTAAGCCAACTATGTACCTCTTTTCCCTTATGTATTACATGGGTTGTGTGAAGATTACCTCACTTGCGGCATTGCTTTCAATGCGGTTATGCCTCTAAGTCGTGCTTCGACACGTGGGAGATATAGCCGCATCGAGGGCGTTACACGATTGCACTACAGGCTACGGGTTACTGAACCCGAGCGATCGATCGATGGCTGTTAACTGAACTCGATCGAGCGATTCCTTTGCTACTGCTGCTAACTGAAGCTGATCGATGCTGCCTCTGGATGAACAGTGAGCGTTGCGGGGGGAGGGCGGGGGGGTTTGGATGAACAGTTCCTGGTGGGGGTGGATGAACAGGACCCCTTGGTGTTGCCTCTGGATGAACATGACCCCGATCGATCGAGCCGGTTGGGGCTGGATGAATAGGACCACCCCGTGGAGGGCAGGATGAACAGTAGATGGTGGAGGGCAGGATGAACAGTAGCCCGTGGAGGGGTGGTTGAACAGGAGCCCGTGGAGAGGGTTGGTTGAACAGTAGCCGGTGGAGTAGCGCGCGGTGGAGGCTGGATGAATAGGAGCCCGTGGATGAACAGTCGCAGGTGGAGGCTGGAGGAGGTCGACGGTGGATGAATAGTAGCTCGTGGAGGCTGGAGGGGTCGACGGTGGAGATGAACAGTATCCCGCGGAGTCCCGTTTTGCGGTACGCCACACCCCTCCCGAGGAACAGGACCCCGTTTCGACCGTAGGAGGTCCGTTTCGTCTGTTTTGCGGTACGCCACACCCCTCCCGATGAATAGGACTCCCATTTCGACCGTAGGAGGTCATTTTCCTCCGTTTTGCGGTACGCCAGACCCCTCCTGATCAACAGGATCCCGTTTCGAACGTGGCCGGTCGAACACAAGGCCGTTTCCTCCGTTCTGCGGTACGCCAGGCCTCGTTTCCATCGTCTGTTCCGTCCAAGCCCTCCCGATGAACATGACACATTCCGTTGCCTCCCCATGAACACGACGCATTCCTTTGCCTCCCCATGAACACGACGACGATGCTGTTTCTCTGTTCCGACCCAGCCATGTACACGAGCCCTGGCCGTACGTATGCGTGAGTAGGCGTTCGAGACCCCGTCCATATGTACACATACGTGGCCGTATTTTCTTTCTTGCACCCTGGCCGCTGTACGTACGTGTAAATGCTACGTGCGCGCCTCTACTACGACACGTGCATGCCTCTACTACGACACGTGCGCGCCTCTACATCGACTAGTATGTACGTACACGTTCGCGACCAGAATGACAACGCTACGTATGCTTCGACCAGGTGGGTCTCGACTGTCAGGCACTTCCTTGCCTGCGAAGATGTAGCTGGTGGGTCCCAGCAGTCAGGGGGCAAATCGTTTTTTGCCCGGACGCACTTCCTTGCGTGCGAAGATGTAGCTGGTGGGTCCCAGCAGTCAGGGGGAAATGTTTTTTTCGCGAAATACAGTGGCCCATCCGGTGGGTCCCAGCTATCAGGTGGAGGAATCATTATTTTCCGCGTAATATGGAGGCACTTCCTTGCTGCGGTCGTGGACCCAGCTGTCAGCCTCTCCACGTACAGTCCACGTCCGATGGAAGTCGTTCCTTAACCACGTTGACCAGGCCGCGTCGAGAGCACCAGGGCGGTGGACGACGGCGAGGCCTAGGAAGGGGACGACACGGAGGCAGGGAAGACTCGGCAGTTGTTTCCCACGCGGAGGGGAGTACGACTGTATGAGGGTTTACTGGTTCGTCTGTCGTCGCCAGAGAATAACAGCAGGTGTGGGTGAGTAGAGGGATGGCTAGGCCAGCGATGGGAGTACGGTCGGGCGATGAGGCCTGCGCGGCAGCACAGCCGGCCGCGAGGAGGAGGGAGCAGGCAGTTCCGCTGGCGCTTGTTTGAGCGGCTGGAGCAGGAAGAGCAGAGATTGAAGAAGCACGACGGCTGTTGGATGGACATCCAACAGTCAGTGCTTGTGCGTCAACCTTTTTTAGGAAAGCCTCAAATCTGTGGAAAACATCATACAACCCATCTGCCATTATTTCTAATAATTTACAGCCCATTTGCTAATTCTTAAGGTTTTTTTTGGAGCCCATATTCTTTTTGTTAGCATTACAGCCCATATTGGGGCAACGGTTAAAAATATATATGAAATTTTGCATATTTCGGTGCGGTCCAAACTGTTTTTAATCCCGAAATTTCTACTCACATTCAAACTGATTTTAAAAATAAATGTATATCAATATAAAATCCAACAGATTCTCCACACATAAAAATTAATGTAATTTAAAATCTTGAAATGAAAAAAAAGATATTTGAAACTAATTGCCGGTTTGATGTGTTTTAAAAATGTACAACCCATTGCTCATTACTGATGGGCCATTTTCTCGGCCAGCCGAATGAAAGCTCTCCTCGTCTTGAAAGATTTGCAGCCCAACAGGCCTAACAAAGCGACTTGGCAAATCACAAAAAAACTGGGCTGTGGCCGTGGACCCAGCTGTCAGCCTCTCCACGTACAGTACTCTTCCGATGGAAGTCGTTCCTTGACCACGTTGACCACGCCCCGTGGAGAGCAACATGGCGGTGGACGACGGCGAGGCCTAGGAAGGGGACGACGCGGTAGTGGAAGCCCGCGCGGAGAGGACTACGAGGGTTCATTGGTTCGGCTGCGGTGTGAGGCTGCCGTCGGCGCAGGGCCTGGCCAGCGGTGGGAATAGTAGGGGGCGGTGAGGCCTCTGCAGCAGCACAGCCGAACACGGGAGGCAGGAGCATGTGGCACGACCGGCGCTGCTTTGGGCGTCTGGAGCAAGAAGACCAGAGGTTGAAGAAGCACTACGGCCAGTGGATGGACATCGTACGGTCACTGGAGCTAGAATCGTTCATATTGACTAAGTTGACAAAGCCCTTCGTCCCCGTCAACTTAGTAGGCCCACACGTAAGACTCCCAGCAAGGTGGGTCCCAGCTTGCCGGGGGAGTATTCATTTTTTGTGCGTAATATGGAGGCACTTCCGGTGGGTCCGAGCTGACAGCAGGGGGAACGTTTTTTTCGCGAAATACGGTGGCCCGTCCAATGGGTCCCAGCAGTCAGGGGGAAACGATTTTTTTCGCAAAATACTGGTGGCCTGTCCGGTGGGTCCCCGCTGTCAGGTGGAGGAATAATTATTTTCCGCGTAATAAGGAGGCACTTCCTTGCGGCTGCCGTGGACCCAGCTGTCAGCCTCTCCACGTACAGTACTCTTCCAATGGAAGTTGGTCGTTGACCACACCGCGCCGAGAGCACCAGGGCGGTGGACGACGGCGAGGACTAGGAAGGCGACGACTCGGAGCCGGGGAAGACGCAGCAGTGGATGCCCACGCGAAGAGGAGTACGAGGGTTCACTGGTTCGGCTACGGTTTGAGGCTACTGTCGCCGCAGAATAACAGGGGGTGTGGGTGAGTAGAGGGATGGCCTAGCCAGCGGTGGGAGTAGTAGGGGGCGGTGAGGCCTCCGCGGCATCACATCCGGCCACGGGAGGCAGGAGCACGCGGCACGACCGGCGCTGGTTTGGGCGGCTGGAGCAAGAAGACCAGAGGTTGAAGAAGCACTACGGCCGTTGGATGAATATCGTACAGTAACAGGAGCTAGAATCGTTCATATTGACTAAGTTGACAAAGCCCTCCGTCCCCGTCAACTTGGTAGGCCCACAAGTCAGCCTCCCACTATGCTGGGTTCCAGCTGGCAGGGGGAATATTCATTTTTTGTGCGTAATAAGGAGGCACTTCCTTGCGTGCGAAGATAGTTGGTGGGTCCGACATGTCAGCGGGGGGCACTTTATTTCGCGAAATACAGAGACCCTTTCGGTGGGTCCCAGATGTCAGGTGGAGGAATCATTATTTTGCGCATAATAAGGAGGTATTTCCTTGTGTGCGGCCGTGGACCCAGCTGTCAGCCTCTCCACGCACAGTCTACTTCCGATGGTGTCATTCGTTGACCACGTTGACCATCCCGCGCCAAGCGCATCCAAGGTGGTGGACGACGGCGAGGCCCCGGACAGCAACGAGCCGGAGATGGGAAGACGCGGGAGTAGAGTCGCAGACAGAGAGGTGTACGAGGGTTAACTGGTTCTAGTGCGGTGTGGTTCGGCAGTCGGTGGAGAAGAACATGAGGTGTGGAGGGATGGCCTGGCCAACGGTGGAGTAGCGCTTCATAGCGAAGCGTGCTAAGCAGAGCTGCCAGCAGCAGGAGGCGGGAGGTGGTCCCGGCGGCGCTGGAGGAAGAAGACGAGAGATTGAAGATGGATGCCGGTCGTTGAATGTAAATCCAACGGCTAACATGTCAGAATCATTTGTTGACTAAATTGACAACGACTTGCATTGGCTTCGACCTATTGGCCCACATTTCAGCCTCCAAAAATGTGGCATGTATTCAACCCATTTTTTTCCAGAATTTACAGTCTTTTTTTGCGCGGTAGAATTTACAGTCAATTTGATCTTTTTTTGAATTACAGCCATTAGCTGGGCTGGGTGAACAAATAATGTAGCGTCCATGCGGCCCGTTTATTTTATTTCCTAAAAAATTACAGCCCGTTTGCACTTTCTCGAAATACACGATTTTGCTGGGCTGATTCTAATTATAATGTTGGGTTGGGCCAGCAATGTTATAAAAAAAATAAAAAGGGGCTGAGCATTTTGTTATAAATATATTTAAATAATAAGTGATATTATTACATTCATCCTTAAATTTACAGTCTTACCAAGCTTTATATAATAACATATAAAATAAATATTTTTAGAAAAACAGGGAGCATCTCCCCGGTTCCATTGTTGAGAATGAAACCACAACATATTCTGATACAGCAACTCAAAGAGCAGTTCGAAAGCAAAGGTAGAAAAGCTACAAACTAGGGGGTGGGTGGATGAACAAGTTCTCTGAATAACACAAATCACCCGAGCGGTGCCAAAGGCAAAGCGGATAGAGCACTCAAATGACACAAGGAGGGTCCAGCGAAGCCTTCATGGTCTTCAGCCGAGGGGCCGTGTCAGCCTGCGACGACCAGTAAGCAAGCGGAGACACCGGGCTGGAAGGCGTAGCATGGTGGATGTCCCTCTTTTTCGGCGCCAGGTGCTCATCATCTTCATCAGAGATCTTGAGACGAGCCCACAGGTCCAGCCCCAGAGCAGGTCGAGCCTTGTTCAGCCACAAGTGATCGCCAAGGATTTCTGGAGGGATCTTGTTAGGGTTTCCACGAAGCTCATCAACTTGTTGTTGTCCGATCTGGAGGAGAGAATCGCCCATTCCTCACCATGTTCCTGATCAACCTCAAGACCTGCAGAATGGAAATCCAGGAGGTGTTACTGAAAATCATAGCATTTCTATATTTCCAGAGGCACCAAAGGACAGCTGAGCTAACAGTGTCTAAAATTGAGCACTTTTTGGTAGCAATCCAGAATCTGGCGACAGATTCGAAGGATGAGCCAATCTGACTAGAGAAATATTCCTCAATGTGGGCCCAGAGATGTTTAGCAACTATACATTAAAAAAATAGGTGAGAACAAGACTCTTGTTCCAAGCAGTAAACACAATCAAGGGTTTGATGATGTGTCTCTTCCTAAGGTTATCCCTAGTCATCAATTTGTTTTTGGAGAGAAGCCAGAGAAATACATGAATTTTAGGGGGAATCTCAATTTCCAGACAAGCTTGTATGAGGATCAATCTACCTCTGTAAGAGGATCAGGAGTTAGCTGACTTCCTCTCTATGCTAGCCAAACAAGCTTGTATGAGGATCAATCTACCTCTGTAAGAGAGAAGTTTGACCCTCCACCCGGCAATCCTTTTAATGATTTTATCCAGAAGGGGTTGGATATCCTCTCTCCTCAGTTTATCATAGTGGAGAGGGATACCTAGGTACTTAATGGGGAAGTTACCTTTATTACAGACTAGAATAGAGAGGAAGTTAGCTAACTCCTGATCATCCATGTTGATAGGGATGAGTTCACTTTTAGAGTAGTTGATTCTCATGCCTGAGACTTGTTCAGACCAGGTTAGACCAGTTTTCAGATTGCTAGAATGTGTGGAGTCATTGTCTAAGAAAAGGATGGTATCATCTGCATATTGAAGGCAGATGATGCCACCAGGGCAGACCTCTGCATATTGAAGGCAGATCATTTTTCACCAAGTCCCAAAAATGCTGGTAAAACAAGAAGGGAATCCCATCAGGACCAGGAGCCCCATCAGGATAAGAGCTAAAAATGGCTTCCTTCACCTTTGTCTCTGAAAAAGGGGCTTCTAGCAGCTCATTTTCAGCAGGAGAGACTTTTTCAGAAGCAGAGAAAAATTGTTTTGTAGAGAGAACCCAGAAGGGTTTTCTTTCTTAAACAGGTCTTTGTAGAAGTCACTAGCCACTTTCAGCATCTCATCTACCTCAGTAATAGGGCCATTAGGGCCATCAAGGGAGTGAATGAGGGTTTTCCTCCTCCTCTGGTTAGCTACTGCATGGAAGTAAGCAGTATTTCTATCACCCTCCTTAATGTTCCTATCTCTAGACCTTTGTTTGGCTTTGATTTCTTCTTGAAGCCAAATTTTCTTGAGCTCTCCATGGACAAAGTTTAATCTATTAGTCTTAGCCTCAGAGAGGTCAGTGGTTTCTGCCTTAATATCTAGAGAATCAAACTCAAGGAGGAGAAGCCTTTTGTATCTTCTAAGATTAGCTTCCCCATTGGAGTTCCACCCTTTGGTAGTTCTTCTAAATCTCCTGATTTTGATGTGCCAATTTTCTAGGGGGCAGCTGCTCCCAGTAGGCTCATTCCAGATTTTCCTGACTAGCTCAGTAAAATCTTCTCTAAGCAACCACCACTTTTCAAATTTAAAACTATTGCTCTTTGGAGTTTGGTTAAGACCAGAGTCCCAGAGCAAAGGAGTGTGGTCACTACCACATCTGGGCAGAGCTCTACAACTAGAAAGGGGAAAAACTATCTAATTCTGTGTCACAGAAAATTATGTCAATGGTGGACATAATCCTGGAGCAGCACTTCCAACATATCTAGCAGAACTATGGGTTTTCCTTCTGACAGGGCAATTCTCAACTTTATGGGTAACCATTTTGCAGATAAAACAACTCTTGGGCTTGACACATTTATCCAAATGATGCCCTAGTTCCCCACAGTTGTAGCAGATCACCTCAGAGTATGCCATAAGGCCCGAAGCAGGGGCAGGAGGAGTTTTTTGGATGTCCTATCTCTTCTTTTGCTAATCGAGGGAGTCCTGGATTAGGGGGTGTCCGGATAGCCAGACTATACCTTCGGCCGGACTCCTGGACTATGAAGATACAAGATTGAAGACTTCGTCCCATGTCCAAAAGGGACTTTCCTTGGCGTGGAAGGCAATCTTGGCGATGCGGATATGTAGATCTCCTACCATTGTAACCGACTCTGTGTAACCCTAGCCCTCTCCGGTGTCTATATAAACCGGAGGGTTTTAGTCCGTAGGAACACAACAATCATACCATAGGCTAGCTTCTAGGGTTTAGCCTCTCTGATCTCGTGGTAGATCTACTCTTGTACTACCCATATCATCAATATTAATCAAGCAGGACATAGGGTTTTACCTCCATCAAGAGGGCCCGAACCTGGGTAAAACATCGTGTCCCCTGCCTCCTGTTACCATCCGCCTAGACGCACAGTTCGGGACCCCTACCCGAGATCCACCGGTTTTGACATCGACATTGGTGCTTTCATTGAGAGTTCCTCTATGTCGTCAATTTTAGGCCCGATGGCTTCTCCGATCATTAACAGCGATGCGATCCAGGGTGAGACTTTTCTCCCCGGACAGATCTTCGTATTTGGCGGCTTTGCACTGCGGGCCAATTTGCTTGGGCATCTGGAGCAGATCGAAAGCTACGCCCCTGGCCATCAGGTCAGATTTGGAAGTTTGAGCTACACGGCCGACCTCCACGGAGACTTGATCTTCGACGGATTCGAGCCGTAGCCGAGCGCGCCGCACTTTCACGATGGGCATGATTTAGCTCTGCCGCCGAACAGTGCCCTGGAGGCCGCACCCGCATCAACTCTGACCCTTAATTCGGAGCCAACTGCGCCAATCGAGGATGGGTGGTTGGACACCGCCTCGGGGGCTGCAATCTCTACGGCGATTGAGCTGAACACCAGCCCTATTCTCTGCGAAGCCCGTGACTCCAAGGAGCCGGAATCCTCTCCAGACTCCGATCCCTCCGCGCCCCTACCGATCGAACCCGATTGGGCACCGATCATGGAGTTCACCGCCGCGGACATCTTTCAGCACTCGCCCTTCGGTGATATTCTGAATTCACTAAAGTCTCTCTCTTTATCAGGAGAGCCCTGGCCGGACTATGGTCAGCAAGGTTGGGATGCGGATGATGAAGAAATTCAAAGCCCACCCACCACCCACTTCATAGCCACTGCCGATGATTTAACCGACATGCTCGACTTCGACTCCGAAGACATCGACGGTATGGACGCCGATGCAGGAGACGATCAAGAACCAGCACCTATAGGGCACTGGAAAGCTACCTCGTCGTATGATATATACATGGTGGACACCCCAAAAGAAGGCAATGGCGATGGAACAGCGGAGGATGACCCCTCCAAGAAGCAGCCTAAGCGCCGGCGTCAGCGACGCCGCTCTAAATCCCGCCAAAGCAAAAATGGTGATTCCGGCATGGGAGATAATAACACCCCGGACAGTGCCGAAGACAACCACCTCCATCAAGATTCAGCACAGGAGGATGGAGAAGCCAACCCTCATGAGAGAGCGGTAGACAGAGAGGTCGAGGACGATAATTATATGCCTCCCTCCGAAGACGAGGCAAGCCTTGACGACGACGAATTTGTCGTGCCGGAGGATCCCGTCGAACAAGAGCATTTCAAACGCAGGCTTATGGCCACGGCGAGCAGCCTCAAGAAAAAACAGCAATATCTTAGAGCCGATCAAGATTTGCTAGCCGACAGATGGACTGAAGTCCTTGCGGCCGAAGAGTATGAACTCGAACGCCCCTCCAAGAGCTACCCAAAGCGCAGGTTGCTACCCCGATTAGAGGAGGAAGCACCTAAACTTACATCACCAGCGCATGATGTGGCTGACCGGCCACCCCGTGGCCGTGAAAGAGAGGCCTCTTGGCCCTCCACTCAAGCCGCACCCCGGCGCAGCTCAAAAAATACCAAGGCACGAGAAAATGTGCCAGACCTGCGAGATATATTGGAGGACAAGGCAAGGTAAACAAGATCGATCTACGGATCGCGTGGGCGCCCCACGGCACGAGACGGTAATCGTCACTCCGGATACAGTAATTCCGGCCGGGCCAAACACAGTAGACAAAGCTCGTTTGAGCTGCGTCGTGATATAGCCCAATACAGAGGTGCCGCACACCCACTATGCTTCATAGATGAAGTAATGGATCATCAAATCCCCGAGGGTTTCAAACCCGTGAACATCGAATCATACGATGGCACAACAGATCCTGTGGTATGGATCAAGGACTATCTCCTTCATATCCACATGGTCCGCGGTGATGACCTACACGCCATCAAATACCTCCCACTCAAGCTTAAAGGACCAGCTCGGCATTGGCTTAACAGCTTGCCAGCAGAATCAATTGGTTGTTGGGAGGACCTGGAAACCGCATTCCTCGACAATTTCCAGGGCACTTATGTGTGACCACCAGACGCCGATGACCTTAGCCACATAATTCAGCAGCCAAAGGAATCGGCCAGACAATTCTGGACACGGTTCCTAACCAAGAAAAATCAAATCGTCGACTGTCCGGACGCAGAGGCCCTAGCAGCCTTCAAGCATAACATCCGCGACGAGTGGCTTGCACGGCACCTAGGACAGGAAAAGCCGAAATCTATGGCAGCCCTCACGACACTTATGACCCGCTTTTGCGCGGGAGAAGACAGCTGGCTAGCTCACAACAATAACATGACCAAGAGCCCTGGTAATTCGGATACCAAGGACAGCAGTGGTAGGTCGCGTCGCAACAAGCAAAAGCACCGCATTAATGGCGACAATGCTGAGGATACGGCAGTTAATGCCGGATTCAGAGGCTCTAAACCCGGTCAGTGGAAAAAGCCATTCAAAAGAAATACTCCGGGCCCGTCTAGTTTGGACCGAATACTCGACCGCTCATGCCAGATACATGGCACCCCCGAAAAACCAGCCAATCACACCAACATGGATTGTTGGGTGTTCAAGCAGGCAGGCAAGTTAAATGCCGAAAGCAGAGACAAGGGGCTGCATAGCGATGACGAGGAGGAGCCCTGGCCGCTGAACAACAGTGGACAGAAAGGTTTCCCCCCACAAGTGCGGACGATGAACATGATATACGCAACCCACATCCCCAAGAGGGAGCGGAAGCATGCATTAAGAGACATATACGCGATGGAGCCAGTCGCCCCAAAGTTCAACCCATGGTCTTCCTGCCCGATCACTTTTGATCGAAGGGACCACCCCACTAGCATCCGTCATGGCGGATTTGCCGCATTGGTTCTAGACCCAATTATTGACGGATTTCACCTCACTAAATTCCTTATGGACGGCGGCAGCAGCCTGAACCTGCTTTACCAGGATACAGTGCGGAAAATGGGCATCGATCCCTCGAGGATTAAACCCACTAAAACGACCTTTAAAGGCGTCATACCAGGTGTAGAGGCCAACTGTACAGGCTCAGTTACACTTGAAGTGGTCTTCGGATCTCCGGATAATTTCTGAAGCGAGGAGTTAATCTTCGACATAGTCCCGTTCCACAGTGGCTATCACGCACTGCTTGGGCGAACCACATTTGCCAAGTTCAATGCGGTGCCGCACTACGCATACCTCAAGCTCAAGATGCCAGGCCCTCGAGGAGTCATCATGGTCAATGGAAACACCGAACGCTCTCTCCGAATGGAGGAGCATACGGCGGCTATCGCAGCAGAAGTACAAAGCAGCCTCTCAAGGCAATTCTCCAGTCCGGCCATTAAACGTCTAGACACCGTCAAGCGCGCCCGGAGTAACCTACAACAAGACCGCCTGGCACGTTTCGAGCAAGCGTAGCAATGCGGCCCCAACCCCAGCCCTCGTGAACTTGCGAAACCAGTGTTGCGTGTACATAACTACGCTCTGGAAATACCATGGGCACAGGGGGAGGGGCACCATCACGGCACGCCCGAAACGCGGCTTAAACCGCACTAGGGGCTGTCGATTTCTTAATTTTCTCTTATTTTCAGGACTCCATTCTTCGGAAGGCTTGTCCGGCAGTACAATTGCCGCACAAATGATACAACCAGGGGAGCAGAAAGCTACGCCGCACTACGGAACTCTAAGGTGGTCTCTATAACGAGTAGTATACCTGTTTCACATACCATTCCGCAGCCCGCCCCTGGAAAGGACATGTTAAATAGTCCCATCTTTTGCTTATTGCACTATTTGTATCATTCTACTTTGATCGCAGCTTTTTTAAATAAACAATGCATAGCTTCCGTCTATTATTGCATTACTCTTTTTTATGAATATATGTTCATTAATGACATGTTGCACCCGTACACTTTGGTACGACCAATACGCCAGGGGCTTAAGTACCCCACAATACGGTGTGAGAAGTCCGAACACTTTCACAAGTGTGGCACCCCGAACTTATAGCATTATATGCATCGGCTCCGAATCATGTCTTGGGTCAATAGTTGGGTTTGCCCGGCTCCTATGTTTTGGTACCTTACGTTCCGTTATATCGGCTAAGGTAGCACTAGGAGAACTACTACGATTGTGCCCCAGTTGAGCTGGGCTAAGCACCTCAGTAGAGAAAGCTAAAACTGACCGTCATGATGAGGCGAGAGCTGGTCGCTATTCGAGAGGTTTTCGAGTCCCTAAAGACTTATGCCGCTTAGAGCAAGGAGTCGGCTTTGTCCGGCCTAGGCATGGATAGCGCCCCGAACTCGGTCTTCTGAACACTAGGGGCTTCGCCGAAATTTAAAATTATAGAATTCTATGGCTAAGTGAGAGTGTTCAAGCATTATAGTCCGATTGCCTTGTTCGTTGTGTTGAGCGCCTCCCTCGAAGGACCCAAGAATGGGAAAAAGAGCGCCCATGTTTATCCCGAACACCCCAGCACTCGTGGCATGGGGGCAGAAGCCGACGACTTGCCATCTCTCAAATTTGATAAACGGCCGCACAGAAGGTAATATTTAAATTCAAAAGCGTTGTTAGCGCATATGAACAAGTTTTCAGCGTACAGGATCACAAATGCGAGTTTGCTAAAAAATTACATCTTTGGAGCATTCATCCGCTATAAGGAGGGCACCCTTCAGGACGCCCTCATAATACGCTTCCAGGACGCGATGCTCCTTGCCCGGCGGCGACCCGTCCTTCACCAGCTTCTCCGCATCCATCTTACCCTAGTGCACTTTAGCATGGGCAAGCGCCCTACGGGCACCTTCGATGCAGACGGAGCGCTTGATTACTTCAAGCCGTGGACATGCATCCACCAGCTGCCTCACCAGCCCGAAGTAGCTCCTAGGCAGAGCCTCTCCAGGCCAAAGCCGAACGATGAGGCCCTTCATGGCCTGTTCGGCCACCTTGTGGAGCTCGACCATTTGCTTTAGCTGGTCGCTCAAAGGCACCAGGTGTCCGGCCTCAGCATACTGAGACCAGAACACCTTCTCCGTTGAGCTCCCCTCCTCGGATCGGTAGTAGGCGGCGGCATCGAACGCACTGCGGGGCAAATCTGCGAATGCTCCTGGAGAACTCCAGACTCGGGTAAGTAACAAGTAATTCACTTTCACGTGCTTGCTTTGCATAATGAATGCCTTACCCGCCGCTATCTTCTTCATCGCTTCAATTTCTTGGAGGGCTTTCTGGGCTTCGTCCTTGGCAGACTTCGCGCTTTCGAGGGCTGCCGCAAGCTCAGACGCTTGCGTCTTTGAGTCAAGCTCCAAACTCTCGTGTTTTTTCACGAGAGCCTGGAGCTCTTTCTGCACCTCGTCCACCCGCGCTTCCTGCTTCCCTCTCTCTGTGCGCTCCATGGCTGCTCTATTTTTGGCCTCGGACGGTGCTTTCTTAAGGGTTGCCACCTCGGTCGTGGCCCCTATAATAGCACGTTGATCCTGTCATTTTTTGCAACCACATCTTCTCTATATACTTGCGCAAGGTATTACTTACCTTCCCTCTCCTCGAGTTGCCTCTTGGCATGGCCGAGCTCGTTCTCGGACCGCGTGAGGTTTTGCTTCAGCGTATCCACCTCTGCAGTCAATGCGGCGGAGGCCAGCAGCGAAGCCTGCATACGAATATTGACTTGATTATGTTAGACTCCTGCGGATGTTATTAGATCCTCTATTCGACTTTTCTTTCCGAACGCCGAACAGAGCATCAGGGGCTACTGTCTATGCGGTAATATTTTTACATATTCTTTACTTACCTCAAAGCCTGTTAGAAGGCTGGCACATGCTTCAGTCAGTCCGCTCTTGGCGGACTGAACCTTCTGGATCACCGCACTCATAATAGGGCGATGCTCCTTGTCGATGGAGGCGCCGTTAAGCACCTCCAGCAAATTGTCTGGTGCCTCCGGTTGGACGGAGGTCACCGGCTCGGTAGGCTTGCTCCACTTGGAAGGAGGCTGCCTACCGGAGTCCGGAATCGTTGAAGGTTCCGGCGCGGTGTCTGGCTCAAGGCCGGACTTGGAGCCCTTGGGGGTTTTATCCCCTTTGCGCCTAGAGTCCGGGAGGTCGCCTTGCGGCGCCTCTAGGACCACCTCCTCCTGGCTTGGAACCTGGGACATCACCTCGGCGTCATTCGTAGGGTGGGGGGAGGTAGCCGTTGGAAGCGAATTCACATCCGATGAATCCAGGGAACCGCTCGACGACACGTCTAGCCGGTCTTTGGGTGGACTGCATAAACATGTTCGACGTAAGGAAAAGCGGTGCAATGGAGGAATACTATGGATCACTCTGGTATCCGGATACTTACGATTTCACCAGGGGCTTGGCCCTGACCGGCCACTCCTCTTCGCCGTCGTCGGTGTTGGTGGAGTAGTCCGGAGGAAGGGTTTTCCCCTTCTTGGACCCTCCGGCCTCCCCAGTTGGGGCGGCCTTCCTTTTCTTCCCTCCCCCCGCGGGAGGGGGAGAGGTCTCTTC
This sequence comes from Triticum urartu, assembly GCF_003073215.2. NCBI lineage: Eukaryota > Viridiplantae > Streptophyta > Magnoliopsida > Poales > Poaceae > Triticum > Triticum urartu. Next base: position 448,685,121 of record NC_053027.1, read on the forward strand.
CTCCTCCTCCTCGTCCTCACGGGAGGAGTGCACCTCGGAGTCGTCGGATGATGAATCCGACACCTCCAGGCGCCGGGCACTCTTTCGAGTACCTGTGGCCGCCTTCTTGGCCTTCTTCTCCAGCACCACATAGGGTGCCAGAACCAGCAGCTTCGCCAAGCGAGCGTCCGGTGGGCCTTCGGGCAAAGGAGCCGGACAGTTGATCTGTCCGGACGTCTCCTGCCAATCGTGTCAAAGGTAAGGGAGCTTAGATCCCGCATGGAGTCAAACTATGAAAAACTAATACCCTGTAAAAGGTAAAAACATCTTACCGCACTAGCGTGGCGCTGCGTGCTGAATCTGCGATCCTCGGTAGCGGATGCGGGGGCCTCGGCGCCCTTGAAAAGCACCTTCCAGGCATCTTCGTACGTCATGTCGAAGAGCCTGCTCAGAGTTCGGTGCTGCACCGGGTCAAACTCCCACAGGTTGAAAGCCCGTTGTTGACACGGGAGGATCCGGCGGATGAGCATAACCTGGACTACGTTGACAAGTTTGAGCTTCTTGTCCACCAGGGTTTGGACGCATTTTTGGAGTTCGGTCAGCTCTCCTTTTTTACCCCACGACAGGCCCATCTCTTTCCAGGAGGTGAGCCGCGTAGGGGGTCCGGATCGGAACTCAGGGGCTGTGACCCATTCAGGGTCGCGCGGCTCGGTGATGTAAAACCACCCCGATTGCCACCCCTTTAGGGTCTCCACAAAGGAGCCCTCGAGCCATAGGACGTCGGGCATCTTGCCCACCATGGCGCCTCCGCACTCCGCCTGGGTGCCACGCACCACCTTCGGCTTGACATTGAAAGTCTTGAGCCATAGGCCCAAATGGGGGCGGATGCAGAAGAAAGCCTCACACACGATGATAAACGCCGAGATGTTGAGGACAAAGTTCGGGGCCAGATCGTGGAAATCCAGGCCATAGTAGAACATGAGCCCTCAGACAAATGGGTGGAGAGGGAAGCCCATTCCGCGGAGGAAATGGGGGAGTAACACCACCCTCTCATGGGGCCTAGGGGTGGGGATGAGCTGCCCCTCTTCGGGAAGCCGATGCGCAATGTCGTTAGACAAGTATCCGGCCTTCCTCAGTTTTTTGATGTGTCCCTCCGTGACGAAGGAGACCATCCACTTGCCTCCCGCTCCGGACATGGCTGGAGAAGGTTGAGGTGGGGTGTGCGGACTTGGGCGCTGGAGCTCAAGTGCGCAGAAATGGATAGGCAAAGGAGGAAGAAGGCGTGGATGAAAAGGTGGATCCTTATCCCCTTATATGGGCGGACGTGACTATGCGTCCCCACCAGCCTAGTAAAACTCGCTTATCTCCCCAGCGCCGTAATCAATGGCGCGGTTGGGTTACCCACGCCGTATTGATGAGAATACTGGAATAAGGGGACACGATCTCTGCTTTGACAAGATGTGCCAAGGAAACCGCCTCGCTAAACGCGCTGAGGTGGGACAGTAAAACGATTCGAATAAAGATTTGGCCGTGGTGTGATGTCACGCTATGGAATATGTTAGCAGATTAGATTTGTGTAAATATTATTCTCTCTATGGCAATATGTGGAAACTTATTTTGCAGAGCCGGACACTACCTTTGTGTTCAAAATCTTCTATGAAGTACTTGGAGGAGGAACCCGCCTTGCAATGCCGAAGACAATCTACGTGCCGGACTCGTCGTCAGTGAAGCCTGGTTCAGGGGCTACTGAGGGAGTCCTGGATTAGGGGGTGTCCGGATAGCCGGACTATACCTTCGGCCGGACTCCTGGACTATGAAGATACAAGATTGAAGACTTCGTCCCGTGTCCGGAAGGGACTTTCCTTGGCATGGAAGGCAAGCTTGGCGATATGGATATGTAGATCTCCTACCATTGTAACCGACTCTGTGTAACCCTAGCCCTCTCCGGTGTCTATATAAACCGGAGGGTTTTAGCCCGTAGGAACACAACAATCATACCATAGGCTAGCTTCTAGGGTTTAGCCTCTCTGATCTCGTGGTAGATCTACTCTTGTACTACCCATATCATCAATATTAATCAAGCAGGACGTAGGGTTTTACCTCCATCAAGAGGGCCCGAACCTGGGTAAAACATCGTGTCCCCTGCCTCCTGTTACCATCCGCCTAGATGCACAGTTCGGGACCCCCTACCCGAGATCCGCCGGTTTTGACACCGACACTAATTCTTTCCTTGAGATTTCCCACTGATCTGAGAGTCCGAACCACCAGCAGATTGATCTTGGGCAATTACAGGAGCCTGCCCAGATTGTGCCCCCAGTTGGGGCGGAGGTGGGCCATACCACTGCCCAACCGGTGCTCCCCCCCATTGTGATAGGGGAAATTCATCGTTGTTCTTGGTTCCTTCTCATCCTCCAGCCAGATGTTGTCTCTCAGGAAGCAGAAATAACCACCAGACAGCTCAATTGAAGTAGATTGCAAGCCTAATTTCAATCTTCTGCAAGTTTGGGGGAGAGGTAAGGTAGGGGATCCACCTGCTCCAGCTCCGGTGGCGTGCTGGTGGGCAGGAGTCCAGTCAAGCATTCCCATCTCGCAGCACGGCGTGGATCTCCTGATTCACTTCTCCTTTCGCCCATCAAACGAACACAATCGGCGGCTCACTGGGGTGGGGCATCATGTGCTTCTCCGAGAAATCTCCTTCGAAGTAGATCCGCAGGGCTAGGTTCAGCAGCTCCCAATCCACATGATCCTTGCACATCCGAGCATACCTGCGCGAGTGAGAGAACGGATTCGGTCCCTCCTTGGCTTCCTCCCTCGCAGCTTCCTCCTCTGCTTCCCTCCATTCGCGCATGCACTGGGTCCAGGAGAGAGCGTCGTCACAGATCCGCATCGCCCGCTCCCTCCATCTCCTCCCTCGAGTCTCCCGCAGCACCGCCGGCATGACGGAGTCGAGCAGCTGGAGCATCCGCGGGAAGGCTTTGTAGACATGTGGGAGATGCATCTTGTACATCTTCCTGTCTTCCATCCATTCCCCCATGGATATGGCCGGCGACTCCATGGGGTGCGCGAGGGGACTTGCTGAGGGGGGCAGGCGCACCCGGAGTCAGGAGGCGGGGGGTGGCGGCGAGATCTATGGCGGCGGCGAGGGTGGAGGTAGTGGTGGGGGTGGCGGCGAGGGTGAAGGTGGTGGCGGGGGCGAAGGGGATCGCGAGAGCGGTCATCTATTTGCCAATTATGTGAACTAAACGGTCAACATATAAAATAATTTAAATATATACAATATAGTTAGAAGGGAAACATAAGTTGGACCCGACGTTCCTATTCTTATATAAAAATAGAACAGACCTCTGCGTTTTCTTCAAAAAAATACATAAATTGGGCTGCCAAAAATAAAACCTCGGATGGGAGGTCCATAGGCCGGTCGATACATGACGGCCCTAAGAAAATACAAACAGGCCTATGGACCTCCCATCCGAGGACGTGGGCTGCGCATGTTAAAAATGAAAGCCTAGACGGGGCAGCCCAAAACCACGTCCAACACTTGCCAAAACTTCGTCCCTTGTTTTCTCTGTGTTTCGCACACTCGACATTGTGTGGGCATTTTGAATGTGCATCATATGAAGATGTGCTATGCATGAATGTTGATCAGCATGATGTTAACTGGCTGGTAGTTCCATTTTCGACCATGAATAAAACTTCCAAATGATGTTAACCCTGTTTGAAAAGGCCGTGTTAATATAAATGCTCTCCCTCTAAAAGTTGTAGTTTCTTATCTGAAACTGAACTTGCAGTTTCTTATCTGAAACTGAAACTTGCAGTTTCTTCTTTGAGAATCACATTGTCTGCACTTTTATACTCCTATGAAACTACATTTTAAGTGTTAAAAATAGATATCTAGAATTCATAAAATACTTCATATGCTCAATACTGCAAATCTGAAGTTCAAAAGACATACATATCTGAAAGTACTCTCAAAATACACAACACAAAACACAATTCACAACCTGCAAATACTGACAACCCTAAGCTCCTCCTGACAATTCACAACCTGCCCGACTATTGGGCTGGGGGGCAGCCCCCTCCTATTCCTCGGCGGCAGATAGCCGCCCCGTGAGACGATGTGAACGGCGAGGGAGACGATGGCGTGGAAGCATCGTCGGGCCAACTGCTTTTTTCCTCTTGCAGTTGGGTTCGGTCGACGAAGACTCCACCGGCTCGCTCTGGCAGGACACCCTCACAAACGACACCCTGTAGATGCTCGATCCTTCAATCTCTGGTGGATGCTCCATCTGGGATCGATACTCCCACCACCGCTCCCGCACGAATGGATTCGGTGAATCTGTTTGCTCCATGGCCCAGAGGAGCAGCTCTATGTACTCCGGCGCGACTCCCTCCAGGAGTATCGTCGCCTTTTCGCTCTGTTGCAGATATTTGGCCATGGATGTCGCCGTCACCGCTAGTTGGTTCTTGTTGTCAAACCAAGACTGTATCTCCAACATCCTAGCTAGCTTCACAGGGTCGCCGTCTGTGATCCTCACGTATCGGTTGTACTCCTCCATCGATCTACTTCTCCACAGCACCTTCACTCGCAGGCGGTGGTTTTTGAATGGAAGAGGAGAGGAGCAGCGCTGGTTTTGGATTAGAACGGGAGAGGAGAGACGCTGGTTTTGGAGTGGAACAGGAGAGGAGGGGCGGTGGTTTTGAAATGGAAGAGGAGAGGAGCGGCGCTGCATTTAGATTGGAACAGGAGAGGAGCGACGGTGGTTTAAGAGGAGAAGAGCGGAAGAGCGGCGCTGGTCTTGGAAGTATTTTTTTGTTGTTTCGCGTATTTTGGGTCAAAGTTTGACCACGTACTGTATTTGACAAGCAAAATGTGAATGCATGTCACCAAATTGATTTTGATTTTGATCCAGTCAGAGTGCGCCGGCCCTCTCGTCCAATCCTAAATCGCTGCCGCACGCTCCTCTCCCTCTTCTCCATTGCAAAACCACCTCCTCTCCTCTCCATCATCTCCATTCCAAAACCACCGTCTCGCCTCTCCCTCTTCTCTATTGCAAGACCACCGTCTCTCCTTCGTTTTCTAGACACTTTGCTCCATGGCGCGGGCGTAATCCATGGATACAAAATTAGTATACTGTATACTATTTAAAAGTCGAGGGCGGGGCTTTTCCTGCGCGGTAGGCGGTGGGGCAGTTCTGCCTAGTCGATTCGACAGAGACGCGAGAAGACGAGGGAGCAGGCTACTGCAAATGTAGGGCTGTGTGATTTGACAGCGAGTTACTGCTGGACAGGTGGGGCCCCGTGATTTGACTTGCCATTATCATTTTAACTGCGACGCTACGACCGGCGTGAGTCCCCCAGATTCCTGACCACCTCCATACAGGTGCCTCTCCCAATGCTCCACCATGTAGTAGAGGATGGCTCTTGCATGAGAGCCCACTTCTCCACTTTTTCCTTGCCTCTCTTTCCTCCACATATGCAAAATGCCATGTAAAGCGCACTATTGTACTTACTTTTACTTGCTCCTACAGGTGCTTAAGCTTGCCACATAAGCATAAAGTCTGATGTGGCAGTTAATCAAGAAGAGAGAGACTAGTTTGGTGACCCAAGGAATAAATGGTGCTAAGCGCGTGTACCTGGGTGAAAAGACAATTTTGAGTCTATAGCTAATTAAATGAAGCAAACTTAGCAACACCATTTCATTGGAAGAGGTCACTCCTTGGCAAATGCAATAAATACACGCGCTTAGCACCGTTTGTTCCTTGAGTACGAAGAACGAGATAGAGAGGAGTAAAAAAATACACTTATAGCTAAGCTTGCATGCCTGCAGGTCGACTCTAGAGGATCCCCGGGTACCGAGCTCGAATTCGCCCTATAGTGAGTCGTATTACAATTCACTGGCCGTCGTTTTACAACGTCGTGACTGGCGCTACCATGATACGGGCTGCTGGCAGCCCTTGGATCTGAGATCAAACGGTCGCATGCTAAGTTGCTGAAAATTTGCAGAATAACCCTCCAAGATAGGATATTCACCCATAGGTCTAGAATCACGCCATGCAACCGTTCGATCTCAGATCCAAGGGCTCTCGGAAGCCCGTATCATGGGAGAATGGAAAGCCACTACCCTGCCGTTCGCACGCTGGTAGTTCGCTCCTACTCGTCCCCGCACGTCCTTCAATACTACGGTGGTTCGCTCCTAGTCGTCCCGTCCATTCACATTACGACAGTTCCACTAATCCTAACCCTCCTCCCAAATCCATGGCGTCCCAAATCTCCACGATCGGCGGTGAGGACAAGGTTAGAACCATCACCGGTGATGAGTTCGACGTCATCGACACCCGTTCTTCCGCGATGGTGAAAGGATGCCTTTCTCTCTTCAAATGCATGTTTGAAGACTCAGATGATGAGTGGGTCGCTGGGCTAGATGTTGAGTACACCACAGTCCTGGGATGAGAGAAGGATCTAAAGGACGAAGAGAGGAAGAAGCCCGCCGTGATCTAGGTTTGCATGCATGACTTATGCTTGGTCTACCACATATGCCATGCCGACGTTGAGTGCCAGGATTTTAAGGACTTCCTCAAGATCAACCTAGTCAAATTCATTACTGTAGACTTTGGTAATGACAAAGAAGTCCTGCATCGGATAGGCCTCGTTGTAGGCAACACCTTCGACCTCCAGAAGAATCGGCTGGTGTCCTCTCGTCAGTCTTCAATGCTGACCTTGGCAGGAGCCATGGTTCATCCTTCGTACGGTAAACTGGAGAAACCTCATTACACGTTTCATCGTCATGCATGGCAGCGGAATGTACTAGATATAGACCACATCCACTATGCTGCAATGGATGGCTACCTTTGCTTCAATATCTACAAGGGTTGGTTGAAGAGCAACAACCAAGTGTGCGGTTCAAGCAAAGAAGTATCGGCCAAGAGGAACAGGGACAAGGACAAAGTCGAGGACGTGGACGAGGACTCCGAGTAAGGTGGCAGTGTCATTGCTCATGGTGGTTCTAATGCAGTGTCTACCGGAATAGTTGCAAAGTTTAATTTCAGGTGTGCTTAATTTAATTTGAGGGGTGTGTTGTGCTGATCCCCCAGCAGAACTATGTTATGTTTCTTCTCGTTACTTTAACTCTTCAGTACGTACATACTAGTATTTCTTACATTTCATCTTTTAGTTGGTATAGTACTACCACTCATTTCTTCACATTATATACGTACAATATATATGGCCAACATCATATAGCCAGCAATTTAGTTGTCAAAGAATTTCAGGGTGCTTAGTCTTGTCAAAGAATTCCAGGATTCTTAGAGGGTGCTTGGATCCAAGGGACTTATTTTAGTCTGACTAAAAATAGTCTCTTTAAGAGGCTAAAGTTCCAAGCACCCCTGACTAAAGAGGGGCTAAAACTAGTCTTGAGACTAAATTTTTTTAGTCAGGGGTACCCCTACTAAAATGTGGATTAGTCCTCTACTCATTTAACTCCTCTCCTTTAATACAGGCGAGTTCTGGATTGGAGGGTTTGGAGGATAATAAATTCTCATTAACTTGATTTTAGCCTTTTTAGTATTTGGATCCAAGCATGGGTGAGGCTAGCATGTTTTAGTCCCACTACTTTTAGTCATGGGACTAAAACGTATCCAAGCACCCTCTTAGTTTTATTTGAGGGGTGGGTTGTGCTGGACACCACTATTGTGACTAGCCTTTTTAATAGTACTATATGCATAAATTGGCGACGAGCGCTCTCTATATGTACCACCTTTTTTTAATTTCAAGTTTTGCTCCATGGCGCAATCCATCGATACTACTGCTGTACAAAAGTATACATTTTTTAAAAGGCTAGAGGGCGGGGCAATCTAGCTTGGTCGGTTTCACGAGAGGCGAGGGCCTTTGTGATTTGACGGCTCATTATTGCTGGAAGGCGGGGCCTTGTGATTTGACTGCTCGTATAAATGCGCCGACGACCTGATCGAGGAGGAGCAAAGAACCATGCGGTATACTCAAGTTTTCCAGTGGAGTAGTACTGCGACAGAGGAGCACGAAACACGGCAGCCCAGTGCCATATGGCGATAAAAAATGATCTAATTTTCTAGTCACCTCATTGTTAGCATTGTTCTATTCATTCCCTCAAAAAAACATTGTTCTATTCATGCCTCACAGAGAACGTGACACGTGCGGCGAAACACCCGAAGCAAAAGATGAAACACAAGAGCAAAAGAAGAAGGAAGATTATCACCCCAAATGATCTAATTCGCTGCGGAGTCATAACTGCTTCTTCATCGCCTCCACGACCTCCATCTCCTTGCGCGTCTCCTCCGACATCTTCATCATTGTGTCCATGACGCAGCATTTCTCGACGCGAGCCTTCATCATCTGTTCCACGGCCATATTACGTACCTTGACAGTAGCCGGGTGCTCGATGCGGAGCTTCACCAACTCTTCCTTCTGTTCCATGGCGAGGGCCTGCACCATCTTCATCGAGGAACTACTATTCTCATGCAGCTTCTTCCAGCCGGCGTTCTTCTCCTTCAACAGGTCGATCTCGTGGCAGAGCTTCGCATTGTCCTCCCGAAGTCGCAGGATTTCGCCGGACGGCTTCTTCTCCGAGGCAATGCTCTTCTTCAGTAGCATCACCAAGCCGGTGGTCAACTCCCCCTGCTGATTGAGCTCAGCGGGCATGTCGTCGAGGCTCTCCTTCAGCAACTCCATCAAGCCTTGGATGAACTCCTTCTGCTTATTGAGCTGACCGGGCATGCCATCGAGGGATAACGACTCCAGCTCCGCCGGCTCGGCATGTTCGCCTCTGCGGCTAGGGCGCTCCTGGGAGCCATCGCCTTCCCGTGAGAGATCTTTCGAGGTCTCTGCGTGGCGGCGAGCCCTCTTTTTTTCCGCAGCCTTGGTTGCCGCTCCCTTGTTACGAGTAGTTCTCAACCTAGAGCTCTGCTCACCGGCCATGGCAAGGACGGACGAAGAAGAGGCACTTATGAGGAGGAAAGGTAGAGTGATTTTCGGTTAGGTAGTTCCCCTTTTTATAACCTAGTACTAGCACTAGTATTAATACCTGCATAGTGGGAACACGTTCAGGTTTGGCACATACTACTAGTAGGTGTGAGCAGGCTTTCGAATGTGATGGGAACAAGGTAAAGATTAATTGATGGTTTTGGTTTCGAGGCCCGAAACGGCTCCCGATGAGTTTAGCAGAACATAAATTTTAAGTACTACACTGCTCAAATGCGTAAATATTATGTTACTGTCAAAAATTGGCACAAAATACGAAGGAGACCAATGGAAGTACTACTAGCAACCCACGATTTAACTACTCGCATGCGCGTAGTGGAGTAATAATGTCTTTCTTCCGCCCTCACGTCCACTCAATTTGCATGCGCTGTATTAATTGACCATCAATGAAGTGAACGACTTTACACGCGTCAAATTATCACATGGGGTGGATCTTGGTACAAAATTGCGTCCGCCCGTGTACCCGCGTGTGCATGCGAGGAATGAGTGCGTGCATGGCGTGCGTGCACATCTTCGCTTCGTGCATGTACCGCCAGTATGGCTCAGGGAGGACGAGTACATTCTTTTGGAACCAGCATCACGTCACTGTGATCAATCCATGCAAGGAGGTCGCGACAACGCCTACACATGTGCCACGTGGCTTCATGAACTGTAAGAGAGACACCGTGTAGCATGCCATTGGTATTCTAATTTACGTGTTTTGCACATACTCGAAGTACTAGTAAGGTACACGTGCATTGCATGCATCAGATTTTGCAACCAAATTATGAATAAATACCACACTATAGCATGTAAGCTCTGAGTCATATATGCCTGATGTAGCCCTTCGTTTAATTCTTATAGTTCATCTCATTCAAAATCAATTAGTTTTTATAAAAAAGCTAAGAACGCGGGAATAGGGAAAACATGGGATTATAGTGGAATGTCGTCTTGAATCCTACAGGATTGTACGAGTGTTTGATTGTGCATAGAAAAAACGTAGAATTCTTTCAAAGAGGTTTGAGTGGATGGGATGTTTCCTATGAAATCTAGTGCAAATGAATCATATGGAAAAATTCCTATGGTTTACATCCTACAAATCAAACAACCAAGATAGGAAAAATTCCTAATGATTAGAATCCTCCAAAATTCCTTTGAGAATCCTTTGAATCAAAGAAGCCCTTAATCTATTTTATGATTCATGGAATTGTGCGTTGTAAAGCATAAATTAAAAACAAATAATGGAAATTCAACTAGAAAAAAGTTTGGGCAGTTATGATACGGAAGATTCTAGAACAAAAGAGAACCACTGTTGTTTTGAGCTTTGTGCATTATGCTTAAGTTCAACCATGGAGTCTGCTAGATTGTACATGTGGAAAAATCCGGTGGGGGGCTAGAAGATGGTGCGAGGGGCCGAGTGGAGGGAGACTATGAAGGAATGCACAAGTGCGAGATCGATATTTAGAGAGAGAGAGAGAGAGAGAGAGAGTGAGAGAGGGCGAACACGTGCGCTGATGTGCACAGTGGCGGAGCCATGAAAAATAAATGAGCTATGGGGCCAAGCATTGCTAATCCTTTACGAGGGTCAATTCATGAACTTAAACCATTTTTAGCAGCAATTGTCTAATGATCACGTTCATATTAGGCTTGATATATAGTGATGTTAGGGGGGAGGGGGCAGGGCCCTTACTGCCCCTGTCTTCGCCATTGTGCACGCGTCTGAGAGATGAAGCGGAAGGCATGGATGATGAGAGGGGGACGTTGGATACATAATTAATGTGGGTGTATTAGCTATATATATGTTAATCCTATATAGAGAGGTATAGATTGATCGATGTGGACGTGGGAAAGAGGGTGAGATCTCACTGGATATATCGATTGATCGGTTTGTGTGGAAAACTATGAAAGACCTAGCTATATACACACATACATAGAGGAACATCGATCGTTGCACCTGCATGCATGAGAGATAAAGAATTCCCGATATGATGGAGAGGGGGATGTGTGTTGGTGTGTGCCTTCATGGGAGACCGACCTGAAGAAAAAGATTGCATGCGTGCGATGGATAATGCCGACTGGTAGTGTGTGTGCATGCATGCACGAGAGAAGGTTAGTGGTACAATTATAAAGAGAAGACTACTGTGTGGGTGTAAAAGAATAGCTGAATAGGTGAGGTCACAATCAATGTAAAGTTGAATTCAAATATTTGAATAATAGATCCTGATGTTTGAAACCCATGCATGCATGAATATAACGGAGATCTGTGCGGTGTGGTTTGGAAACGAGCATGTTGTAATGTATACACATTGAACAAGGTCAGACTGATTTGAATTTGAGATACCGATGGCAGACATCATTTGGGCACGTAATGCATGGACACACTATTCTAATTGGAGATGATGGGCGGCTTTTGCATCACATATCTATATCTATACCCCTATATATATATATTATATTTTATATGTTTTTTATATTGTGTGCGGGTAACTTTAACTTTGAAAGATGGTCGTTGGATGAGGCGAATCCGATGGTCCAAAGATGGCAAATTTGAGCACTAATGGCCGTTGGATATCATCTAGATTCTACCAGATTTCGCCACATGTATAATCTAGAAGACTCCATGCTTGAACTTAAGCATAATACACAAACATCAAAACACAAGCACTTCTTATTTGTTCTAGAATCTTTTGTATCAGAATTGCCCAAATGTTTTTCTACATGATTTGCCATTATTTGTTTTTACTTTATGTCTTACGACGCACAATTCCATGAATCTTAAAATAGATTAGCTTTCTTATAAAAACTAGATGATTTTGAATGAAATGAACTATAAGAATTAAATGAACATCTACATCATGCATATATGATTCAAATCTTGTATGCTATAATGTGGTATTTATTCATAATTTGGTTGCCAAATCTCATGCGTGCAATGCACGTGTACCTTACTCTAGTCTAAATGGTGTTTGTGTGTGTGTTGTGCGTGTTGAGGTGCAAATTGTCTTTTTTTTGGGTACACGTTAAGCTCGTTCTTCCGAAATTTCAAGTCGTGCCTTGTTATGCCGAAACTTCAAGCTAGCGTCTCTATCTATCGTGCTGGGAAACTCCCGCCTCTTCAACCCGCGCCTTGTTAGCCTGAAATATTTAAGATATATCTTTGTCTCGTTGTGCTCCGACAACTCCCTCCATCTCAACCCGCGCCTTGCTATTCCGAAATTACAACGCGCGCGAAAACTCCCACCTCTTGTGAAATCCCGACACGCGAAATGCCCGTGGTACCCCTGAACCGAAAGAACCACCTCAAATCGGTGGGGGTACTTTCATAACTTACCCCACATTTCGGACAAGCGCGTCTCTAAGCCATGGTTCCCCACTGGCATCCCATTCGCCCACCCATTCATACACCGAGGCCGCAAAAACCCGCGACGAAACCCCACACCCAGCTCTGTCCGCCACCCAGCCGGAGCCTCTTCCCCGACGACATCGTCCACAGCAACACCTCGACGTCCCTCATGCACCGTACCGGATGAGGATCCTTCGTCGATCTCATCGTCCCGCCGGTTTCGCCACCCCGTCCTCCACCTTCAAGGAGCTGCCCCGACGTTCCCCTCGTCTTCCGCGCCACCTCCATTCCCACACCGCCGTCTTCACCTGCACCATTGGAAGAGCATCATCATCACCGTTTCCTCGGATGAAGCTGTGGCCTAATCGGCACCACCAAAGAGGTTGTACACTAATCGCTGCATTTTCTTCTTGATTCAATCTCACGGTGCTGCCGGCGCTCGGTCCCGAGCCGACACATCGCGACTCCATCCACAGCGGCGTCGCCGGCCACTTCCTCCACGGCATCGCTCCCTCGGCGGCGACGTCCACATCAGTGGGACCTGCGGCTGCTTTAGCTCTCGCTCGCGCTGCTGCTCTGCTCTTGCTCTCGGTCCCCTGCCTGGTCTGCTCTTGCTATTGCTCTTGCTCGCGCTGCTGCTCTCGCTCTTGCTCTTGCTTGCGATGCTGCTCCAATTTAGCTACACTTCACTCCGATGCCGCCGGGGTGAAGGAAGAACCAGCCGCAGCGGGGATGGGGGCTCGCCGAAGAGGTACCCCACTATCTATCTTAGGGTTCAGGATGGGGCGGTGGTCGCCGGCGGTGGCGGGGCGTTGGCGGGGCGGTGGCGTGGGGATCGCCGGAGAAAAAGCTCGGCACGGGGGGCCTAGAGGGATGGCCGGGGTGGCGGCGGACCGGCGGTGGGGAGTGTTTTCGAGGTGGGCGGGGTGGTGCACCGCCGGCCGCGGGCGGCGGGGGGCTGCTGTTTGGCCGGCTCAGGGGGGTGGAGGTTGAAGATGAACCGCAGGCCCTTGATTTCGTATCCAACGGCTGCAAAATCGACTGACCAGAGATGAAAAAGTCAGTCGACCGACGTGTAGCCTCACCTTGCTAGTGCGTTCAGTTTCGACAGCAAAATTCAGTTTCGACAGTTAAGTTCAGTTTCGATAGTTAAGTTCAGTTTCGACAGTTAAATTCAGTTTCGACAGTTAAGTTTAGAGATGAGCGGCTGATGTATTTTACATCTAGCACTTTGTGTTTATGTATTTTACGTCATGTATTGGAGATGCTATTAGAATTCCACTCAGGTTAACGTTGTTCGTTGTCTCTCTTGTCCTGCTTCAGCCTCGGCGTCGTACAACTCACTGGAGCTGCTCCAACGATGAAACCATCCATCACAGCGGAGCAGTACCTCGAGCTCCATCTCCAGACGCCTAAGATCTTCTTACCCTCCTCCGACAGCCAAGTCAGCCAGAGCATCCTCACCGGCCAACCCAATCACGCTGAGATCGACATGGCTTCGCCAAAGAGGTTGTACACTTGTTGCATCTCTTTTTTACTCTACATGTTATATATATTGTCCACTGAGCACTCGTAGTAACGGGAAATACGATTATTTTATCCTACTATATGACAAGCAGTGATGTACTAGGCAACTTAGCTATCCGTGATGGACTCTCTTGAACGCCATCAATATTTATCTCTGCGCGTTTGAGCTGTGCATTTGTCGATGAGCCTGGGAGTTGAGCTAGTATGGCAGTGGCCTGGGTCCAAAGTAATAGAAGTAGCACAAAACATTTTTTTAGTGTAGGATTTTCCTTGCTCAAGCCTGCCTACTAGAATCGCCAGTGCTTGAAAGGAAAAGTGAATCAAAAGCATCGGAATTGGAAAGTTTCCTATGGTACTACTTTTCATGAATTTTTTTTGAGCATTTTTCATGAATTTGGTGCAAAGGAATGGAGCAAAGGAAAACTGTAGGATTTGTTCCTTTAGTGTCTCATTGAAAGAAAAACCGTAGGAATTCTAATTTCCACTTCTCCTCCTTTTCATATTCCTATTCATCAAGCACAAGACTAAGAGATAGTAGCATAATAGCATTATAACCGTACATTTTCTTGTGGTTTGACTTAATCTCACCATGCTTTTTGCATCCTGTGATCTTCCAATTGTTGTGAATCAAACACCCAGATTGGCAGAAATCCTTTGTTTTTAAATTCTCTGTTTTGCACGTGCATTCCTATCATATTCCTGTCTATTTCCTATCCCTGCATTGTTAGAATCCTCAAATTCAAACAAGCCCTTACTCAATTACTTCTGTTACAAATATGTGTCAAAGAAAACCTTGTGTGGTTTGTCCTGCTCTTGCGGCACTGTGTTCCACCCCAGCTCAGCTGCTCCAATGATGGAAGGGTTCACCACAGCAGGGATCCGCTCTCCAGACTGTCTTTCGCCGCCTCAGATCTTCTTCCCCGCCGCCGGCAGCCACGGCAACTGCATTACCATCATCAACTAAGCAGATGACCTTGAGGACTACACGGGTCCGCAAGAGAGGTCGCACTCTTCCGTGTCTGCTTACGTTATGCGTCGCTTAATATGATGACATGCTACATTATCGTCGTGTTCACCTATTAGACTCCGAGTCAGGTCCAAACTAATGCTGAAACTTGAGTTTTTAAATGGTTTTGGGGGTACATATTGGGGCAGCAATCAGTACTATCTGTCTACTATCTGGTTAATCTCCGGTGTCTACTGTGAGTTTCATGTTGGGTGCAAACAAACATTAAATGAGCCATTATCTGTATTTTTTAACTAAAGCTATTATCTGCCTCCTATCATTGGTTTTGGGTCTATCCACAGTTTGCTACCATCACTCTGGATTTGTGCATGCACTCCTTACATAATCTCACTATGTTTTATTCCTATGCATGCCAGTTATTGTACACAATGGAACTGATCATGTAGAGAAAAAGAGACGAGCCTTGCGTGGCAATAAAATTTCATGCAGACGTCATTCCATGGTGGGCGCAAAGGCAGCCCCCCTGCACCCATTTCGGATCATAATCAAGAGGAAGATAACTGTTATGAGGGGGATTCAGAAGGAGAAGACCACTCCTATTTACCCCATGAGGTCTTCGCTCTAACTTGGCATGCTGATGTTGGTAATATCATGCATATGGTGCCTTGCATTGCTTACTGTATACATTAAAGATGTCATCTGCTTAGTTTAGACATGCTTGGTGTCAATGCCATCTGTTTAGTTTCTTTACCGTATATGTGAATCATGCAATGCCATCTTGTCTAGCCAGGCATCATATATGTGAATTTTGCAATGCCACCCTGGTTAGCCAGTCATCTTTTATGTGAATTATATCATGCCATCATTTTTTTATTACGTGTTAAATTTATCAACAATTTTAGTACATTCAACTACTCTTCCTATGCATCAGCCATTTGGCACGGTCATGGAAAAAATCTGGAGTGGAAACAAGGTCTTCAGAGCAGACAATGCTATTTGACAAAGCGCATGTCTTGCTGGTTACCGATAGCTCCTCAGAGGAGGATGAAAGTGCGTTATATCGACTAGAGGGGGGGGGGGGTGAATAGGCGATTTTTATGGAAGTCTTCAAAACGTGGAAGTTATGAAGACAAACGATAGAAGTAAACCTATTATCCTGCAGCGGAAGGTAGACTACACTAGGCAAGCCACAGTCAAGTATTCAATAGAGTGAAAGCACAATGACAAATAGCAGCAGTGTAGTAAGGATCAGGTAGGAAGATATTGTGAAGCCACACAGAACACGCAGTCACTCAGTGAAGACAAAAGATAGTGCGAACATATAATGACTTCACAAGGAGTAACAGCAAGTAAAGGGAAGGGAAGATGAAACCAGTGACTCGTTGAAGACAATGATTTGTTGGACCAGTTCTAGTTGCTGTGACAACTGTACGTCTGGTTAGGGCGGCTAGGTATTTAAACCTTAGGACACGCAGTCCCGGACACCCAGTCCTGAACACGCAGCTCAGGACACCCAGTCCTCACTGTATTCCCCTTGAGCTAAGGTCACACAGACCTCGCCCAATCACTCTGGTAAGTCTTCAAGGTAGACTCCCAAACCTTCACAGACTTCGTTCACCGGCAATCCACAATGTCTCTTGGATGCTTAGAATGCGACGCCTAACCGGCTGGAGGATGCACAGTCCTCAAGTGTAATAAGTCTTCAGATCACACAGACAAGAAGACTTAAGTGATGCCTAATTCTCTTTGGCTCTGGGTGGTTAGGGCTTTATCCTCGCAAGGAATTCTCTCTCAAAGGCTTCGAGGTGGGTTGCTCTGAAACGACAAAAGCCGTACTCTCAATCTGAGCAGCCAACCATGGTTGTAGGGGGTGGGCTATTTATAGCCACTTGGCAACCCGACCTGATTTGTCCGAAATGACCCTGGGTCACTAAGGAACTGACACGTGTTCCAACGGTCAGATTTCAAACTCACACGGCAACTTTACTTGGGCTGCAAGCAAAGCTGACTTGTCCGACTCTGGATAAGATTCGCTCTCATAGTCTTCACTCGAAGACATAGGTTTTTGGTTAGGCATCACTTCAGTCATTCTGACTGGTTCTCTTGGACCCCACTTAACAGTACGGTGGTTCCTATGACTCAACACAAAAGAAAAAGAACTACGAAAGATCTAAGTCTTCGAGCTCCATAGGCTTCATGTGGTGTCTTCTCTTGTCATAGTCTTCAATGTGAATATCTTCATATACCACCTTTGACTTCAATGTCTTCATACATTTTTAGGGGTCATCTCTGGTAGGAAAACCGAATCAATGAGGGACTTCTACTTGTGTTATCCTACAATTCTCACAAACACATTAGTCCCTCAACTAGGTTTGTCGTCAATACTCCAAAACCAACTAGGGGTGGCACTAGATGCACTTACAATCTCCCCCTTTTTGGTGATTGATGACAAACTAGTTGAAGTTTTCAACGGGGAATATAATCTGTGAACTTGTAAAGGATAAGGAATTGTCTTCATAAGTTGCAAGGGCTCCCCCTGAAGATGTGCATATAAGTATTTTGCTTTTGGAATGCAAATGCACATGGCAGGTTGTACTTGTGGAGATCCACTTCAACTTATGATGACAATCCACTATGCATGTGAAGGTATATGAAGATAATGACATGCATAATGGAAAATGGACGTCTGCAGAATGATCTAAGTGCGGAATTTATCGTCGCACATGCGGAATTTATCATCGCAAAACAAGGTGGCAGATAAGTAGCAGACGACCATCGAGTTTAAGTGTTACAACTCAAAGAACCAAATGTAGCAAAATGAGAGTTGTAAGCACGAAGCAAAATATAAAGCACCCGCCCATATGGACCCGCTTGAAGACTATCAACCTCATATGCTTCTCCTCCTTTTGTCAGTAAGGACCAAAAAGGTTCGAAGACATAGAGCATCTACCCGTTCCCATGAGGAGTAGGTGAAGTAGCAGGGTCGTTGGTGGTGTTTGGTGGTGCTGAAGAGCTTGGAGCAGAGTTGAAGCGTGCTGAAGGAGGTGGCGGTGAAATAGCATCGTCTTCATCCTCGATAACTCTGGCAGTCACGGTTGCAGCAGAGGAAGAGAACTCAGTGTCTTCAAGGGATGGAGTTCCTCGCAGCACAGCCCTTCGAGGAGGTGTGGAGTCAAACTTGAATCGCTCAGTGAAGCCATCCTCTTGAAGATCATCTTCAGAACACATCATCGTTAGCCCTTTCCATGTGCGGCGACAGGTTTCATGGGCAACGAATGCATTCTTGGTGGCAAGATTTCGAATGCGATTAACATCCACCAAGAGGCTTTTCATCTGACGCTTCAGCCAGTCATGATGCCTATCCTGTTTCTGATGAAGAGCCACAAGAAGCTCTCGGTCGTTGAGAACATGAGTGCGCTTCTTGGGTCGTGGAGCAGTTGTACTATCAGTGGCTTCAGTGGAAGAAGGGTTGGTGCACGTGTAGTGCCAGCCAAAGGATACACACGAGTGACTGCTTCAACTCCTGCAATGTTCTGAGAGAAACTCTGATGCTCTGCATTCTGAAGACTTAGAGGTTCCTTGGCAGGCTCAGGATAGATGGCTTCAATAGAGATATCCACATCAGGCAGAAAAATCCTATGATTGAGAGCAGATGGATGATATGAGATATCGGAGTGAAGTTTGATTAGCCGCATTACCCATGGGGCGTAGAACTTCAAGCCAAACAGATCAGAGCCTGATGCAGCAAGTTGGCGAATGAAGAAGTCCTGTGCATTGAAGCATTTTCCATGAAGAATATAGAAGACCAAAGTCTTCATTGCACCCTCAAGCTTGGCATGTGGAGAGTGCACTTTGATGGGCCAGAGAGTTCGCCTGATGATGTGATAAATGGTTCTTGGCAGATACTCAAGGTCTTCAACGAAGAACTCCGTGGGATAAGCAGCATCTTGGGGCAATGGCTTCATCATGCTGAGCATCTGACTCATATCAGGTTCAGGCTTCTGAAAGATGCTCTCAATAGCTTCATTATGCAGCTGACAGCCATCCTCGTAGAGATCGCTGGGAGTGGGAAAACTAGTGAGCTCAATGATGTCAAAAGCTCTGGCTTCGTGATGAACGTTTCCAGTCATCCACTCCAGGACCCAAGTCTTCGGATCTCTGCTATACCCGGTGATGTGAAGTGTGGCATAGAATTGGAGCAACAGCTCTTCATTCCAATGCTCTTGGTCAGTAACGAACGGCAGCAATCCAACTTCCTTGAAGCAATCCAAAGCTTCTTCCAGACAGGGCAGACCAGCTATAGCTTCAATGTCAAGGCGCTTGTGTGGGAAGATGCGACCTTGATTGTAAAGAATGCATGAGTAATAGCTTCGCTGCTGATAGCTCCAGAACTGATCGGATGATATCCTTTCCCTAGAGTAGGGGTTCCTGGAGCTATCGAAGAATGTGTTGTCTGCTCTGAAGCCATTGATATTGAAGGAGCCAGGTGCTGATGCAGGACCTGGGAACCTTGGCAATCTTGGGATTGGCTTCTGTACCTGAGGCCTGTGCTCAACATGATAGTCGAACTGGGGACCGGCAGCAGACTCAGGAACAGAAGTGACAGGATCAGTGGCTTCGCTGTCTTCTTCTTCCGTTGGGGAGGGCTCCACATTAGCTTCATTGGTGGTGGTGGCGGCAGCCGCAAGATTTTCATACTCCACTTGACGAGCTGGAGGGTCGGTCACAAGCACGTTCTCCTTGAGAACTGCTTCTTGGTGGGACAAGGGAGTGGCAACTTGTGGGACTTCTTCTTCCGCGGCTGATGCAGCCGGATTGTCTTCAGCAGAGACTTGAGGCCTTGGACCTTTGCGAAGCCTGCGCAACACAGGCGACGCCTGTGGAGTTGGAGTTGGCTGGGCCTCATAGTCTTCTTCCTCTTGTGGGCGATCCGCCCATGAAGCATCCTGTGCAATTGGCGTCAGTGGACGACCAATGCTGATGAGTTCGCTATTCTCAAGCTGAGGAAGGACTGCACCATCTTCTACATGGTCATGTTGACCAATGTCTTCAGCAGCGATGGGATCAACTGCTGGAAAGTCTTCAGCTTCATGAGCCTCTGTGGAAGCAGGCTCATTGATAGTCAGTTGGCGTTCAACTTCAGGATAGACCATAGAAATGGGTTCAACTATCAAGGGCTCTGTGGGAGCAGCCCGATCTTTCTTGGTCTTCCTCTTCTTCTTGGAGGGGGCAGTAGGAGAGGCTTCAGGATGTTTCCTCTTCCTGGCTTCAGCCTCAGCAGTCCTCGTCTTCTTGAGCTCTGAAGCGGTTGACCGGCTTTTTGGCTTCGAGCCAGTCATTCTAGTTGGGAAGACAATAGGAACTGCTTCCTGCCTTGGTGCGTCGAGTTCAGCCGTAGCAGGCTTCTTCTTCTTCTTTGCGTCCATCCTGGGGTCGATGCCAGGACGCCCAAGGGCCTTGCGCTTCTCAGCCTCATTGTAGGCTTTCACACATCTGTCAGCCACAAATTTCATGCGCTCACGCGAACCCTGAGCTTCTGCATGTTTCTTCAGAAAGGCTTCCTTGAGCTCGTGCATCATGATCTTGAAATTCTTCACTTCTTGCACGCTGAGCTTGGCCATATGCTTCTTGAACTGAGCCTTTTCATAGTCAATCTTTTGCTTCAGTTCAACAATGCGCTGGGCGACAGCTAGCTCTGAAGCAATGGCGCCTTGGAAGGCGACACTGAGGCCAATGGGTAGCTGCAGATCTTCAAAGCTAATGTTTGGCGTGTCAAACCACTCATCAATGAAGTTGTGGATGATGGTTACATCAAAGAGAGGCAGATCATTGAAGATTTCTGCTTCTTCTTTGCTCTTGATGAGTTGCTCAAGAGCGTCATCTGCAAGATCTTCATCACTTGACAGATTGATGGCGTCATTGCGCAGAATAGCAGCAGCAGTTAGCTCTTAGCCGGTGTGAGGCAGAGGCATTTTGACCTTCTGGGGCTTGGAGATGCGTGATAAGTCTTCGGACTGCACACTGTCTTCAGGAGGTGCAGTTGCCAGTGGCTTCGCCCGTGAGATTTTTGGTGAAGGGGCAGGCTTTGAAGCTTTAGGCTTCATCAGCTTCTTTGTCTTCGGCGCTGCAGGCGCTTCATCTGATTCAGCGTCAGCTGTAGGCTCATTCACTGCAGTCCCTTGAACCAAGATGCGGGTGATGAGGCCTTCAAGGTTGTAGAAAGGACCGATGACATTGGGTTCTGCATCTCGTGTGCCATCTGCCCTTGGTGCTGAGGGACCAGGGTTGAAGTCTAACCCCAAAGTCTTCTTGTTCTGCTTCGCTGAGTTCTGGGCAAACTGGAAGTTGCACTTGAACAGATTGTCATCACGACACCATAGTAGTGACGATGGGTGTGCATCAACAGGCTGTGGCCCACGGACCATGCAGGGATAGAAGCCTTGTTCAATGGCTTCATCTCTAGACCTGGGTAGAAGATTCTTGTATAGGATGTCTCCCCATGGTCTCTTGATGGCGTTCTTCTCAGCATATTCCTGGGTTACAAATCGGTATTTGAACCATTGTTCTGCCCAATATCTTCGAATCCATTGGATTCAGGTCTTGCGTTGATTGTAATCCTCTTCAGGATCTGTCTTGTACAGTTCTGAGAGGTCATCTGGCAGATCTCTGGATGTTTCTCCACGACGCTTTCTGCCACCCTTCCTTGCTGTTTTCTCTGAAGCCATAAACTTTAACCTGAAAGGCTTCAACACGTTCAAAGGCTTCAAAGGTTTTCGCTTGCTGGTCCAACAGGAACTGGCTTTGGGAGAATTTATGTGATGCTGTAAGAGTTCTGCAAATGAATGCAGACTATGAGAACCAAAGGATTCTCCCATGGACATGTACCTGTGACAGCATTAAGGTGCGAGGGAAGGGGAAGAGGTCATATGCATTCTCAGAAGATTTTGAAGATAAATCAGTTTAGAAGACATTGACCTCATCGTGCGAAGACATTCACTCATAGATAAGGAGTTGGTTCCAGATTTGTACGAATCCACAAATTAGTACAAGTGAGGAATCTAACTACTTTGTGAAGCACAAGTGAATATACTAGGCATGTTATGAGATGCAGTATGAGAGAGATCTAACTTGTGTGAATAGAAACTACTTGTGGCAGAAAGTGACAAATCCATAGGATTAACGGTGCTGTAAAAAGGAAGTTTTATTTACCACACTAAGAACTGCTAGACGGAGTGGAAGATGAGGCCGAGCAGTTCGATCTTCCGTGCCCTAACTTGGCGACGGAGGACACCTACAGCGACGGCGGAGAGGACGATGTCCGCGGTCGGCGTGAAGACAGCGTCGGAGAGGTTGCGGCAGCGAAGCGCTTCGTCGCCGGCGTCGTCGAGGGCTAGCGGTGGTGCTAGGGTTCGTGCGAGAGTGGAAGAAGAGATAATGACCGCTGTAAAGTGTGTATTTATAGGTACAGGGGCGGCACTACATTATTAAACAGGTGCCCCTGGCGATTCGCATCTGAGGAACACATGGCCATTATGCGGAATTTTGGGGTTTGTTCCACGTCCCACGCACGCCTGGATTGTCGGGTGGTTGTTCCCACTTCTCCGGGTTTTATGTGGAGTAATGAGCATTGAAAACGGACTTAATGGTTGTCTCTGTATCTTCTGCTGACAAGGACGCAAAGAAAACATTCGACAGTTTCAATAGAATGCATATGATTTGGAGAGATAGAATTTGAGATAGAAAGCATAGAGAGGTTAGGGTCCGATCACATTCACTTAGTTCAAAAGATTCAACAAGAAGACATAGCTATAAGTGAATGCTGTAGAGGACAGAACACTAGTAGATATATATATATCTATATAATCAACATAGTGAAGATAATCATGAAGATATGTTGAGATTGAAGCCAAACCAAATGTGAAGACATAGCAAGGTAACGCCATGAGTGAAACACTTCAAAAATAGAATGTTTGGTGGTGGTGTTACCCACCGTATAGGAAGTATTAGACCCAGACACGGCGCACAATTATCGTGGCGCTCCGAAGTCAAATTCCACATTAATGTATTCACACTTAGAATGTATGTCTTCATTGATTGAAGATATACTTTACTTCATGTGTTGCACATCTAAGTCATCAATATGCATAAGGGTTAGGATGTGTGCCTGATCACAGGACATTTGAGGATTCCAGGATATTTAGCTCACACCGTAACTTGCAAAATCTCTTCTCATCCAAGGGCTTGGTGAAGATATCTGCCAATTGCTCTTCAGTGTTGACGTGTATGATATCAATATCTTCCTTCACAACATGATCTCTGAGAAAGTGATGACGAATTTCAATGTGCTTTGTCTTCGAGTGCTGAACTGGGTTGTTGGCAATCTTGATGGCGCTTTCATTGTCGCAGTAAAGTGGCACTTGCTTCAGATGAATGCCATAGTCCTTCAGTGTTTGCTTCATCCACAGAAGCTGAGCGCAGCAAGATCCAGTAGCAATGTATTCAGATTCAGCAGTGGAGAGAGATACACAGTTCTGCTTCTTTGAAGACCAACATACAAGTGATCGTCCCAGAAAGTGACATGTGCTTGATGTAGACTTGCGATCAACTTTGACACCAGCATAATCAGCATCCGAGAATCCAACCAGATCAAATTCTGAGCCCTTTGGATACCATAATCCTAGAGTTGGGGTGTGAGCCAAATATCGAAGAATTCGCTTCACAGCTAAGTGATGCGACTCCTTTGGTGCCGCTTGAAATCGAGCACACATGCAAACACTAAGCATAATATCTGGCCTAGATGCACATAGATAAAGTAAAGAACCAATCATGGAGCGGTATACCTTTTGATCGAACTCTTTACCATTGTCGTCGGGACCCAGATGATGTTTGGCTGGCATTGGTGTCGTGAAGCCTTTGCAGTCTTGCATACCAAACTTCTTCAGGCAGTCTTTGAGATACTTTTCTTGAGATATGAAGATGCCATTACATTGTTGTCGTATTTGAAGACCGAGGAAGAACTTCAGCTCTCCCATCATAGACATCTGATATTGCTCTTGCATCATATATCCAAACTCTTCACTGTACTTCTGATTGGTGCAGCCGAAGATAATGTCATCCACATATATTTGGCACACAAACAGTTCACCATCATATGTCTTCGTGAAGAGAGTGGGGTCTAGGGAACCAGGTATGAAGCCTTTGCTCTTCAGGAAGTATTTGAGTGTGTCATACCAGGCCCGAGGGGCTTGTTTGAGGCCATACAGTGCCTTGTTGAGCTTGTATACCATGTCAGGATGTTTTGGATCTTCAAAGCCAGGCGGTTGTGCAACATACACTTCTTCTTCAATCTTGCCATTGAGAAAAGCACTCTTCACATCCATTTGATATAGAAGTATGTTATGATGATTTGCATAGGCCAGCAGTATGCGTATGGCTTCAAGTCTAGCCACAGGAGCAAATGTTTCATCAAAGTCAATGCCTTCCACTTGAGTATATCCTTGAGCAACGAGACGAGCTTTGTTTCTGACAACTTGACCATGCTCATCTTGCTTGTTGCGCTATATCCATTTGGTGCCTATTATATTGTGCTTCCGTGGATTAGGACGCTTAACCAGTTCCCATACATTATTCAGCTCAAACTGTTGAAGCTCTTCTTGCATAGCTTGAATCCATTCAGGTTCCATGAAGGCTTCTTCAACTTTCTTGGGTTCTGTTATTGAGACGAATGCGAAGTGCCCACAGAAATTTGCTAGCTGAGTTGCCCTTGAACGAGTGAGTGGACCAGGAGCATTGATGCTATCAATTATTCTTTCAATCTGCACTTCATTGGCAACGCGAGGATGTACAGGGCGAAGATTTTGCTCTTGCTGATCATTGTCGTTGTTAGAAGGAATGTCTTCAGGCTGAGCATTGTCTTCATGTTGATCAGGTGCTGAGATGATAAGTTCTTCTTCAGGATGAGCTTCAGAAGGTATAATTTCTCCAGTCCCCATTAGCTTGATTGACTCACTGGATGGAACTTCATCTAGTACATTTGGCAGTTGCTCTCTTTGTGAACCGTTGGTCTCATTGAACCACACATCCACTGTTTCAACCACTTTGTAATGAAAGAGATTGAATACTCTGTAGGAGTGCGAATCCTTTCCATATCCAAGCATAAAACCCTCATGAGCTTTTGGTGCAAACTTTGAGGTGTGATGTGGGTCCTTGATCCAGCACCTTGCGCCAAATACTCTGAAGTAACTGACATTTGGCTTCTTGCCAGTAAGGAGCTCATAAGATGTCTTGTTCAGAAGCTTGTGAAGATAAACACGATTGATTGTATGGCATGCAGTATCAATGGCTTCAGGCCAGAATTTTCTTGGCGTCTTGTATTCATCTAGCATCGTTCTGGCCATCTCAATGAGTGTTCTGTTCTTGCGTTCGACGACGCCATTCTGCTGTAGCGTGTACGGGGCTGAGAATTCATGTGTGATGCCCAAGGTATCAAGATATGTATCAAGGCCAGTGTTCTTGAATTCAGTGCCATTGTCACTTCTGATGTGCTTTATCTTGGCGCCATAATTGTTCATAGCTCGATTGGCGAAGCGTCTGAAGACATCCTGCACTTCAGTCTTGTAAAGGATTATGTGCACCCAAGTATATCTAGAATAATCATCAACAATGACAAAGCCATAGAGACAAGCAGTAGTAGTAAGAGTTGAGTAATGAGTGGGACCGAAAAGATCCATGTGAAGCAGTTCGAAGGGTCGAGTAGTGGTCATGATTGTCTTCGAGGGATGTTTGGCCCTCGTCATCTTCCCTGCTTCACAGGCACTGCATAAGTGATCTTTCTTGAACTTGACGCCCTCGATGCCTATGACATGCTTCTTCTTTGCCAGGGTGTGGAGGTTCCTCATGCCAGCATGCCCAAGCCTCCGATGCCAGAGCCAGCATTCTGAAGCTTTTGCTAGAAGACATACGGCAAGCTGTGGTCCTGCTGAGAAATCTACCATGTACAATTCATCTTTTCGATACCCTTCAAATACTAGAGACTTGTCAGATTCCATTAGTACAAGGCAACGATATTTTCCAAATATTACGATCATGTTCAAATCGCAAAGCATTGAGACAGACATTAAGTTGAAGCCAAGGGATTCAACAAGCACGACTTTATCCATGTGTTGATCCCTTGAGATTGCAACTCTACCTAGACCCAATACCTTAATTTTACAGTGTCAGCAAATGTGATGTGGCTCTTGTCGGATGGATGTAAGGTTGAGTCTATAAGAAGGCTTCTTTTGCCAGTCATGTGATTAGTACACCCACTATCAATAGTCCATTCTGAAGACGCTGGTGTCGTACCCTACAGTGCAGTTAGGGGGATAGGCTTCACCAAGAGCATTGTGAAGCAAAAACATTTGACGAACCAATGGGTTATGAAAGCTTAGATCCAGATTAGGACTAATAGGGAGAGTAGCAAGCGATTCAGGAACGAAGTACATAGTAAGACCATTCGGGCATTTGATCTTGCGCCCTACAAGATGTTTAAGGTCCCCAGCAATAGCGTCAGATGATTTTGGTTTTCTGCTGGAGACCTTTCCCTGCAAAAGAGAGTTAAGCTTTCTTAGCCACCCACATCTTCAAGGGTGGCTTAGAAGCAATAAGTCTAAGTGCAGCATCTGAGAATTTTGGCTTTGGAGCCCTAGCAAACAGTCTTACAGGCGGACAATAGTATTCATAAGAATAAGCAGAATAGTTCTTGGTCTTATGAACATGGCGGTTTGATGTACCGCTCTCATATTCATATGCCTGAGTATGGTTTCCCTGCAAAACATTTGCGCTAGTGCGACTCAGGTGAGTCCTTTGTCTGTATGAAGCCTTTGGACCGTATGAAGCCTTTGGTCTGAGGTTTGTCTTCTTGACGTGAGGTGTCATGATGACATTCACAGGAAGATTCTCCAGACACCTTTTCGGAACCCAGATCTTCTTCATAGGCGGTCCATTCCTGCAGTTAGTACCAATGTACCTGGCAAACACTTCACCATTCTGATTCTTAAACAGTATATAGTTTGCATCAAAGGATTCATCAATGATAATGGGGTTAGCACAAGTGAAGCCAGATAGATTGGATGGATCTGCTGAAGGTTCCTTTGCAGCAACCCACATGGTTTTGGGGTACTGCTCAGGTTTCCAGTAAGAGCCATCAACATTCATTTTCCTTACGAACCCAACACCCTCTTTCCTCGGGTTTCGGTTCAGAATCTGCTTTTTGAGGACATCACATAGTGTCTGATGCCCTTTAAGACTTTTGTACATCCCTGTTTCAAGCAATGTCTTCAACCTAGCATTCTCATCAGCAATAGCAGTGGTATCCTCAGCAGAGGGGTTAGTTACCACATCAACAGTTGAAGATATTGCAACAGTAGTAGCAGTAGAACATTCAGCAACAGAAGTAGCATTATCACGCTCAATGCATTTAAGACATGGTGGTTCAAATCCTTCCTGAGCGGAACTGATCTGTTTGGTGCGAAGTGACTCGTTTTCCTTTTGAAGATCTTCATGAGCCGCTCTCAATTTCTCAAGATCTTGCTTTCTTTGAAGATAATCATAGGAAAGCTTTTCATGAGTTGTTGAGAGAGTTTCATGACGACTTTCAAGTTCCTGATACTTAACGTGAAGATTTTTTATGTCTTCAATTAAGGATTCAGATCGAGTCATTTCAGCACCTAACAGATCATCGCTTCTGTCTAACAGTTTTTGAATATGTTCCATAGCTTTCTGTTGTTCAGATGCAATTTTAGCAAGTGTTTTGTAGCTGGGTTTTGAACCACAATCAGAGTCATCGTCACTAGATGTTTGATAGTGAGTAGTGCGTGTGTTTACCTTGGCACCGCGTGCCATGAAGCAGTAGGTAGAAGCGGAGTAGTCCTTGTCATTTGCATCGGTGTCAGTGATGAAGTCATTGTCTTCAGTGTTGAAGATGGACTTGGCAACGTATGCTGTAGCCAGACTTGTGACGCCTGAATCGGACTCCTCCTCAGACTCTACCTCCGCCTCCTCAGAAGCGGACTCCTCCTCTGAATCCATTTCCTTGCCAACAAACGCACGTGCCTTGCCAGATGAGCTCTTCTTGTGTGATGAAGACTTTGAGGAAGACTTGGAAGAAGACTTTGAGTATTTCTTCTTCTTCTTGTCGTCAGAGTCATATTCCTTGCTCTTCTTCTTCTTTTTGTTCTCATTGTCCCACTGTGGACACTCAGAGATGAAGTGGCCAAGTTTCTTGCACTTGTGACATGTTTTCTTCTTATAGTCATGAGCAAAAGCTTCATCATTCCTTGAGCTTGATCGGGAAGACTTTCTGAAGCCTTTCTTCTTGGTGAATTTTTGGAACTTCTTGACAAGCATAGCAAGTTCCCTTCCAATGTCTTCAGGATCATCAGAACTGCTGTCAGATTCTTCTTCAGATGAGGAGACAGCTTTTGCCTTCAAGGCACGAGTTCGCCCATAGTTTGGACCGTAGATATCTCTTTTCTCAGAAATCTGAAACTCATGTGTGTTGAGCCTCTCAAGTATGTCAGACGGATCGAGTGTCTTGAAATCAGGACGTTCTTGAATCATCAGGGCTAGGGTGTCAAACGAACTATCAAGCAATCTCAGTAGTGTCTTGACGACTTCATGTTTGGTGATCTCAGTAGCGCCGAGGGCTTGAAGCTCATTTGTGATGTCAGTGAGTCGGTCAAATGTGAGCTGGACATTCTCATTGTCATTTCGCTTGAAGCGGTTGAAGAGGTTGCGAAGGACACTGATTCTCTGATCTCTCTGGGTTGAGACGCCTTCGTTGACCTTGGAGAGCCAGTCCCAGACCAGCTTAGATGTTTTCAAAGCACTCACACGGCCATATTGTCCTTTGGTCAGATGACCACAGATGATATTCTTGGCAGTAGAGTCCAGTTGAACGAATTTCTTGACATCAGCAGCAGTGACACCTTCTCCAGCCTTGGGAACGCCGTTCTCGACGACATACCATAGGTCGACGTCAATGGCTTCAAGATGCATGCGCATCTTATTCTTCCAGTAGGGATATTCAGTTCCATTGAAGACGGGGCACGCAACGGAGACTTTAATTATCCCTGCAGTCGACATAACTAAAACTCCAGGTGGTTAAACCGAATCACACAGAACAAGGGAGCACCTTGCTCTGATACCAATTGAAAGTGCGTTATATCGACTAGAGGGGAGGGGGTGAATAGGCAATTTTTATGAAAGTCTTCAAAACATGGAAGTTATGAAGACAAACGATAGAAGTAAACCTATTATCCTGCAGCGGAAGGTAGACTACACTAGGCAAGCCATAGTCAAGTATTCAATACAGTGAAAGCACAATGACAAATAGCAGCAGTGTAGTAAGGATCAGGTAGGAAGATATTGTGAAGCCACACAGAACACGCAGTCACTCAGTGAAGACAAAAGATAGTGCGAACATACAATGACTTCACAAGGAGTAACAGCAAGTAAAGGGAAGGGAAGATGAAACCAGTGACTCATTGAAGACAATGATTTGTTGGACCAGTTCCAGTTGCTGTGACAACTGTACGTCTGGTTAGGGCGGCTAGGTATTTAAACCTTAGGACACACAGTCCCGGACACCCAGTCCTGAACACGCAGCTCAGGACACCCAGTCCTCACCGTATTCCCCTTGAGCTAAGGTCACACAGACCTCGCCCAATCACTCTGGTAAGTCTTCAAGGTAGACTCCCAAACCTTCACAGACTATGTTCACCGGCAATCCACAATGTCTGTTGGATGCTCAGAACGCGACGCCTAACCGGCTGGAGGATGCATAGTCCTCAAGTGTAATAAGTCTTCAGATCACACAGACAAGAAGACTTAAGTGATGCCTAATTCTCTTTGGCTCTGGGTGGTTAGGGCTTTATCCTCGCAAGGAATTCTCTCTCAAAGGCTTCGAGGTGGGTTGCTCTCAAACGACAAAAGCCGTACTCTCAATCTGAGCAGCCAAGCATTTATGGTTGTAGGGGGTGGGCTATTTATAGCCACTTGGCAACCCGACCTGATTTGTCCGAAATGACCCTGGGTCACTAAGGAACTGACACGTGTTCCAACGGTCAGATTTCAAACTCACACGGCAACTTTACTTGGGCTGCAAGCAAAGCTGACTTGTCCGACTCTGGACAAGATTCGCTCTCATAGTCTTCACTCGAAGACATAGGTTTTTGGTTAGGCATCACTTCAGTCATTCTGACTGGTTCTCTTGGACCCCACTTAACAGTACGGTGGTTCCTATGGCTCAACACAAAAGAAAAAGAACCACGAAAGATCTAAGTCTTCGAGCTTCATAGGCTTCATGTGGTGTCTTCTCTTGTCATAGTCTTCAATGTGAATATCTTCATATACCACCTTTGACTTCAATGTCTTCATACATTTTTAGGGGTCATCTCTGGTAGGAAAACCGAATCAATGAGGGACTTCTACCTGTGTTATCATGCAATTCTCACAAACACATTAGTCCCTCAACTAGGTTTGTCGTCAATACTCCAAAACCAACTAGGGGTGGCACTAGATGCACTTACAGAGGATTCAGAGACAGATGACCAGTCATATTCCCCCCTGAGGTGCATGCCCTAACTTGGCAGGGTTATGTTGCTCATATCATGCGTATGGTATCTTGCATTGCTATGTCATTTGCTTAGTTTAGACATGCTTTGTGTGAATGCCACCTGTTTAGTGTCTAATTACCATATATGTGAATTATGCAATGCCATCTTGTTGCAAGACATTATATATGTGAATTATGCAATGTTATCTTGTTGCAAGGCATTATGTATGTGAATTATGCAATGCCATGTTGTTTAGGCAAGCTTCATATATGTGAATTATATCATGCCGTCCTTTTTTTGTATTTCTCATTGCTTTTGTTGACAATGTTTGTATATTCAAGTGCTCTTCCTATGCATCAGCCATTAGAATTGGTGATGGAGAAATCTGGAGTGAAAACAAGGTCTTCAGAGCAGACAATGCTACCTGCTGAAGCAGATATCTTGCTGGTTACAGATAGCTCTTCAGAGGAGGATTCAGAGGCAGATGACCAATCCTAGTATCCCCCTGAGGTGTATGCTCAAACTTGGCAGGGTTATATTACTCATATAATGCATATGTTGTATTGCAATGCTTAGTTTTTACATCATATACACAATATTAAATGCCATCTCCTTAGTTGACACATCATATATGTGATTGCCCTCTGCTCACTTCCTTAGTATATAAATCATATATTTGAATTATGTCATGCCATGATGTTTACATAGACAGCATGTATCTGAATTATGGCATGCCAACCCATTTTCTAAAGACATAATATAGTTATATCATCTCATCCTGTTTACATAGTCATCATATTTAAATTATGTCATTCTATCCATGAATTATATCATGCCATCATGTTTCCATCGACGGCATGTTTGTGATTTATGGCATGCCAACTACTTTAATAGACACATCGTATAGTTATATCATGTCATCCTGTTTACATAGTCATCATATTTTGAAGTATGTCATTCTATCCTGTTTAGTTAGCCATCATACATGTGAAATTGTGTCATGCTATCCTGTTTAATTAGCCATCATATATGTGAAATTATGTCCTGCTATTCTGTTTGCTTAGACAACATAAATGTGAATTATTTCATGCCCTGTTTTCTTCCCTACTATCCATTGCACCTGTCTATCTTACAATGTCTGTACATTCAATTATGTTTCTTGTTTATCAGCCATTTCAATTGGAGGGAGTGATGGCAGTATCTGTGGGAGTAAAAACACGGTCTTCAGAAAAGATCATGCTACTTGTTGATGCAGATAGAACCACGGTTGTACTTGCCCAAGAACCAGCCCCACCACACATAACCCACACTCATGCAGATTGTACCCCTACCCAGTTGGACAGAGAACCAGCTACACCCCTTCTAACCCCAACCCTAGCAGATAGACACCCAGTTCCCGTTGACACAGCACCATCTCCACCACAGAGCACCCAAACACGAGCAGTTAGTAAGGCAACTGCAGTGCCCAAATCACGAGGACCACCACTCCGAACCCGAAGTCAACGCTTAAAGCAGAAGAAGAATTGTTCTCAGGTCAGGTTCCGTAGCTATGGTTCATACTACTTTGCTCTTGCATCACTGTATTTACTGATACCAACTAATTTCAAATTTGAAGGATGCAATTGAAATTCCAATGGCGCAACAGGTATGTTTTAAACCTGTTTCTTCAACGTGTTTGGCTGTTTGCTGTTGTAACTTGCTCTATGTTGATTTCAGTTTCAATTGAATAAACAGTTATGTTCTCATGCCATGCACATTACAAGTGTTGTTATTGCTGTGTAGTTTCCCACACTTATATTCGGTCTATGCTACTTTGTCTTAAATAGATATGATTCGAACTGTATCTATCTTGATTTGGCAACATAAACTAGAATGATATAGACCATACAGTGACCATACTACATAGATATATGTTTGTTTCATGCTGTTATCCTGTCCACCTTACTACTGAATTGGTTTACCAAAATGAGTTTCATATACTACATTGTAAACCTGAGATGTGTTTGTTTGTTTCTCTTTTAGAACGCGGATAAAATATTGGAGAAGAGTACCCTGTTATGCAATGGTAAAGGAAGTAATGCAGATAAGGTTCAAGATAGTGAGACATCCCTGTTGGTCTCCAAGAAAGCTGATAAAAACTATATTGAAGACACTGAGACAACCCCAAAGTCCTGTCTTGATGTAGTGTTCGAGTTACTTGCTACCACTGCTGGCACCAGCTCTTCGAACTCATTGCCTGAATTAGTTCGGCTTCTTGAGTCTCAACTTCAAGTTGAAAGACGTCGATCAGATGTTATGCGACAAGAAGCCGAAGGACTGAGGAAGTCCCTGCAGAATTCAGATGCATACTTTTTGGTGCAACAGCAAGCGTTGGAGGACTTAAGCGCCAAACAAGAGAAACTTAATAAGCTTGCTAAGCATCTTGCCAGCATTATGGGTACCCAGGATATTGTTTCTTGAGCTCTTCTGAAGTGGTTTCAGTTCTGGACTTGTTTTGCTGTGGCGTTTATATGCTGCTGTGTTCCCTATATTTGCACTGGTGGCGAACTTTGATGCCCAGTGGATGTAATATGTGTAATAGCCGTGATAGCCTAGTGTAAGTTGCTTGCTTATTTATTTCCTTGTTGTCTTGTTTATTTGTTTGCTTGTAGTCAGTGCAGTTCTTTTTCTGCGGTTTGCTAGTGGCTGCAATAACCTATTTTTAAAAACTAGGCCACAATAACCATGGGCTAATATTTACTGTAGTGACACTGGGCCTCCTACGGGCCGTAGAAACATTGGGCCTTCTACGGGCCGTAGAAACAGTGGGCCTTCTACAGGCCGTAGAAACAGTGGGCCTTCTACAGGCCATAGAAACAATGGGCCTTCTACGGGCCATATCATCAATGGGCCTTCTACGGGCCGTATCATCAATGGGCCTTATACGGGCCGTATGATCGATTGGCCAAACATGGGCCAAACAGACCGCATTCTGGCCGTAAACGGGCTAGAGTTGGAATCGTCCATTCATGGGCTGACCATAACAGGCCATCGTTAATAGGCCGTATTTGATGACGCTATGAAAACGGCCCAACATATTAATGGACCACAAACGGGCCGACTGTAACCATGGGCTGAATTTGGCCCATAAGCAGAAAATGACAGTAATGGGCTATAAGTAAACGAATGCTGGAAATGAGCCCAAGAATAAATGGGCTCTGAGAAGGCCGAAAGATAACATGGCCTGGAGACGGCCCAATGGAATAACGGGCCGTTAATGGGTATAAAGTGATACACTGTTCATTACGGGCCAGTTTCAGCACGGGCCGTTAATGGGTGTAAAGTGATACACTATTCATTACGGGCCAGTTTTAGCACGGGCCGCTAATGAGCCAAGAGTTACAAAGGGCCTCATATGGGCCGAAAGACGTCATGGGCTATACATGGGCCACAAGTGAAAAATAGGCTGGAATCATATTGGACGGCCCGGATGACGCTACTGGGCCTAATTCGGATAGGGCGTAACGGGCCTTGGGTTAGCGGGTTGTAAATGGGCTATATGCGAACATGCCGTTAACATGCTTTCCATGGGCCGGCCCGCCAGCTTTTGACCAAGTCAAATGGGCCGGACTTTTCACAGGAATGGGCCACTGTTGGGCCGTGCTACGTGTCGACGTATCATAGGCGCCTTCTGTCTAGTGAGTGGATGACATCTGTCCCAACGATGAGCCGACACGTGTTTCCTCTAGCCAATGATGATCTTACACATGGAAAATCCCCATTGGTCGGGGCTGTTAACGGGTTATCGGATCCAAAAACCGACCCGATAGCTTAACAGCGTTTCGTTACGGTGGATGCCACATGTCGGTCACCCTTGACGAAAGCACTTCTGTGATGCGCGGTTTATTGTCATGGAAGTGGACACTTCCATGATGATAATTTTGGTAATGTCATGGAACACTTCTACGACAACACAGGTATAACTATCTTGATTCTGTCATAAATTTGTCATGGATGTACATGCATGACAAAAAAGCGACCTATTGTGACAAACACGTATCATCACGGAAGTGTATTTTTTTGTAGTGTCTCCCTCCACTCCACCACCTCTAGACGCCTCCTACTCCACATAGAAGCCGCCCCGATACCCCTCCTCCTTCCCTGGTAGCTCTGGTCCTCGGGTTCGCCGGAGCCCGTAGACCCCTTCCACCGGCGCCCGTGTTGCCATCGCCCTGGACCACCCCGTAGTCCGTGGATGAGCCATGGAGATGCGCCGGAGCCCGCTGAGCTCACCCATATGCGGAGCCTCGCCGGAGATGCCCCGTTGCTCCGGCAGGCCTCGTTGGGGCTGGCTCTGTCGTGGACAGGCGCGGGCGAGAGGAAGGAGATGACGCTGCCGACGCCAGCTCACCAGTGGGCCCGTGACCCCACCCATCAGCCGCATAGGGGGTTGACCCGATGAAGCTGACGTGGATAAATGGACGCGGGATTTGGCTGTATGCGCTTTCCCCTTACAAAAGCGTACTCTGGTATTCTTCGTGCCAAAATGCATTTTCCATTCTAGAAAACGTATTTTCTAAGAAGGCGCTTTCGGTTTTTCTGGCTGAGGTTTGTTTGTGATGATTTCATTATAGATAGGTCCCTGGCAGAAAAACTCTTATAACTTTTTGCGTGTAACTCCGATTGAGGTGAAACCAATGCCCACGTCTTCGTCTCTTCGAGCCCAAACTTTTGGTACCATTTTCACTATGTTTCAACATTCTGAAAATGACCATTTTGCCCTTGACCCTAATCAGCCTCCTCCAAGAGCGAACCCTTTCCAGCGAATCTTTCTGCGGCTTCACCGCACTTCTTCCCAGAGTCTTCTTCATCCCCAGGCAATCCACAACCACCATTTGCATGATAGCCATGCAGAAGCATTGGTTTTCAACTTGAATCTTTAATAACGGTCTTTTTGTTTTGCTACTGCTGACGGTATTCCGGTTATGCTTATGGATCAGTGCTTACCGTCATGCTATGTTTTCTTGCACTCTGTTATCATGTTCCTCATGCTAGTATTACTTTAATATTGGCAATGTTTGGTACTAGTACATGTTGGTGGTGGTCTTTGGTGCATGACTATTGTCTGTTCCGAGTACCGCCGTTATGCATGTTCCTTTGCATCCAGTTGATTAAATACTTGCATGGTAGTTTTATCAATATATTCTTGCATGATGTTATTGTTGATGCTAGTGGTCATGTTATGCTATGAGTAGTGTTATACTTGTGATATTCATGCTCGCCATTATGCCATGCTCAGTTGGATATGATTTATTGTTGATATGGTTAATAGTTATGTTGCACCCCATGCTTATGTTGATATCATGTTTATGCATTGTAGTTGCATCCTGTTATTTTTGTCATGGCTCAGCATATTGCATTCAAGTTTAACCGGTTTAAATTGAACCTGAACAACTGTTGTTTGAGTCATGGTGCCACCATATCGATCTTACCAGTGCAACCACGCTTACCCTATGGGAGGGTCCTAGCTGGGTCTATTGTCATGCCTCTCACCGGTGCCTCCCACGAGGGAAGGTTATGCGCGGGCGCTACCTTGGCCAGGTAGGACGGCATAAGCCTTGTGTACCCGTTGTTTTTGTATGGATCCTTGTCCCCGTTTGCGACCATTTTGCCACGACGGTGGCCGTTGGTGCCTTTGGTAGGCACGGGGCCACCCAGGACTTAGCCCAAAGGGGAGTTGGTCGGAGTGGCCGGGAGGGTGTCATGGCAGTAGGACGGTTTTGTCAGAACGCTTTGGTCCACCCGAATGGGAGTGCGAGGCCAGGGTTCCGTGGTGTGGGTACAGTGTGCTAACCTCTGCAGAGAGTGTGTGTTCAATCTATTGATAGCCGTGCCCGCTGATAAGGGCCCAGTTCATGTCGGTCACAGTATGGGTCAATAATAATAATAATAATAATAATAATAATAATAATAATTTACTTAATAACAAGCCCGGTTCGATGATGAAAGAAGTTGGTTGATCTTTATTGTGATCACGAGAGGATCATTGTGGTATCGTGGATACCAAGTTGTGGATATTTGTGGTGTTATGCGATAGTCAAGGGTAAAGGTCAAGCTCCTTGTGGTCATAAATGATTACTACGGTATTGTTAATACCAAGCTTGATTGGATCCTGAGATGAACGTGTGATGTCCGTGATGGTAAGTGATACATGTGGTGGTTACGATGTAACCTGAACAGAGTAAGTTGGTGCATGATAGTTCATCATGTTGCATGCTAGTATCATCATGTTCATATGTTTATGCCATGCTCGTATTGTTCTAGCTGTATCATCTTGTTCATGCTATGATTGATCTGATAGTACCATGTTAAACCTTGTTAACCTGTAATTGCCATCCTATTGTTTGTCTTGATTGCTTTGGTTGTTGTGAGCTTGCAAGTACATTCAATGTACTGACTTGGCGTGTCATGCCAGTTTGCGGGTCATGTCGGATATGATTGCTTGTTTGCCGTGGATCCCTTGTTTGCGTGCTAGGATAAGCGTTCCAGCCAGAGTCCCCGCGGAGTGGAGTTCATCACCGCCGTCATTGTTCGCTGCCAGTAGTCATTCCGCTGCGTCGAGTTGTTCTGCTGCTTGCATAGAGCAACCGTGGTAGGTGTAGTGTCACCGTGCCGATGTACTCCCCTTGTACCCAATATAGCTTGCAATAAAGAGCTGGTTTGTTCTATGCTAAGCAGTGCCATATTCCAGAAGACTTCTCCTCCATTTCTGGGCTGGAATACGGGGCATTCCGGTTTCTCTGAGCCGGGGTGCCACAGGCTAGGGTTGTCCGCCCTGTTCCATGGAGGCCACATGGCATCACACCGACGGCATCGCCGCCGAATTCGTCTTTGTCACCGCCCCAGGATCGTCAGGTTCTCTCTCCTGTAGGGACTCGACCCCAACTACCAGCGCCCTGAACGACGATTCCGCGAGCTCCCACATGGGACTCACCACCCAGGCCACCATCCATCGTCCCACGAAGGCAGATCCGAGGGGCAGAAATGGATGACGTGAAGCGTCCTGTAGAGCCGATGGTCGATGAAGGAGGTGCTGATCCTACCGACCACCATCATGGTTGCTGGATGCGACCGCCCCTCCCACCTACGGACCAATCAAGAAGAAGACGAATCAAGGAGCACGGGAGAGACTGGCTAGGAGGGATATGCGGGGAGCAAGGACGCGGAGGAGGGGCGGCGGCGGCGAATATATTTCTTGAGCCGGGGACAACAGAAGAGGAGAGGTCAGCGCAAGTAATTTTGGTGGAAGGGGAAAAGAGAAAGTATACATGAGCGAGATGTGCGAGAGGTTTGACCGTCGGTGGCTTAGGATGACAACCGGGACTCGCTCGTTCCACAAATCCTCGATTCACCAGGGAGCTTTATTTCCTGGGAGCTTAGTAAGTAGAGAGATATATGAGCCATAGGCTCTAGCTTGCGGTCATTTTTTCCTTCTTTCTTATTTAAGCTCGTAGTTCTACCATGGGCACCCATACCTGCTGCTCGAGGTTGTAGCCGCCACCACCGCAACAGAGTTTTTGGTCCCCTCATCTCCTGCTGCCATCTTGGCGCTGAGCGGTGGGGGACCTCTCTTCAAGAATCCTATGTTCTTCTCATCATTTATAGATCATCGTACTTTGTGAGAATAAATTTACTTTTGTTTTTCTGGCAGTGCCATGAGATTGGAGAGTTTTCTATCCTAGCAGATTCGATTATTCAGATGTAATGACTTTATATTGGTGTGTCAATTTTTTTGTTGGTTTGATTTTTGTGGAGTTGAAATCTTTCTTCGACACAATGGTGAAGATATTTATGATTCGACGGCCTGGACTTCTCATCTTTGTGGATGAACGACTCAAAGTGCTTTAAGAAATCATTATTGGTAATGTTCGTGCGGGTGAAAGAGTGACAACAGTGTTGCTCCAGTCCAATTGCAGTCTCTTTATCGAAATCTTTGGAGTATTTGTTCTAGTAGAGGTTGATACAAAGAAGGTGTTTCCAAGAGATTTCATTGTAATTCTTAGTCATAAGAGTTATGTTGTATTTTCTTGGATCTTAGATTCACACCAGTGTACCTGTAATTGTTATGAGTATAAATAAAATTATTGGTGTTTATAAAAAAGGGTGATCCTTATTTATTTAGTTCGATGGGATGGGCAATCCTCTTTATGAGACGTCCTAGTCCCCGTCACATATGGCAGACAAGAGGGTAGCAAACGCGTACCTTCCCCATGCTTTGGGCCAGCCCAGTGCGGGGCGCAAACGTCTGTTTTCTGTTTGTTTTTGTTTTTAGATCATTTCTTTATTACTCTTCAAAAAAAATTATTTTTTAAAGAATTTCGAAAAATGGTCATGAATATGAGATAAATCTAAAAAATGTTTGAGAAACCAAGAACTATTGAAGAATGTTCAAAATTTTTTATGAATTTTAAAAACGGTTAACAAATTTAGAAAATGTTTTGTCACATCAATTTTTTTTGCGTAATTTTGGAATGTAACTAATTAAATTAGAGTCAATTAAAAAAATCACTTTTGCTTGTGATTTATTGATGATAGCTAAATCTGGCTAGCATTGCGTTTGATATATGTAATGGATGTGCCCATTAGGATTTTGTATTCCCACGCCTAAATTCAGGTGTTTTGGCTTGTAGTTGGAAATGGAAGATGGAAATGTAATCAATCACATCAGCGTTTTCGCTTCTACACAAACTTCCATCCCGCAATACCGAGCCCTTCGACTTCGATTTTCCCCGATTTCCCGCTCTCTTGCAAAAATTAGCGCTTGGGGCTAATGTTTCCCACCGCCCCAACAAAACAGAATTGACAACAAAGGAGAGAAGAGGTAGAGGTGGCGCCCACCGAGCAAAGATCCACCCGGTGCGGGTAGTCCTCTCTTCCCTGCCCTCCTCCTCATATTATTTCTCTTTTGCATCCCCGCCTCTCCTTCGTGTCCTAGCCTCCTCCGTCGCATCACCATCACCTTCACTTGCATGCTCACCACATCCTCCTCTGTCTCACGCCTCCTTCGTCGCGTCCATTGCCCCCCTTTCGCTTCTGCCCCCGCCCCGTCGGCCAGCACGACCACCACATACTCCTCTCCTACTCCAATTATCCCCCTTCCACTGCTCCCCTTCCTCCCTGTTCGCTGCTACACGACCCTCCTCCAGTGCCGCTACCCAGCCCCCTCTACCTATGCAGTCACTACTTCTTCCCTACCTTGGCGCTCTTACTCCCCTTCCTCCTCCACCTTCATAGATCACTTCTCTGATAATGATTCATCCTTCTCTAAATCTGTGTGATGATGTTGTGAATAGTGATGCTCTGAATCTAGTTGAAGTGTGATATTTTTGTAATTTAGTGATGCTCTGAATCTAGTGGGGGAGTGGTGTTGGACTTAGTAAGAGGAGGTGGTAGCCATAGAAGGGAGGGGAGGCACATAGGTCCCTTCTCCAATCATTGCATGGTTGACTTCCTTCTAAACTATATATGAGAAATGAGTGTATATGCGGATGTGGTGTTTCGAAACCCAGGCTCAGATGAGCTTGGGGATGAAAAGTAAAATCAAATAAAACATAAAAATGAACAAAATTTTAAAAATTGTGGTGCAAGATGCCCTTGTGTGTGAACTTCATGCAATTTTTTGTGAGGTTTGGACATTCAGAGAGCTCGTGACAAAAAGAAATTTTCTGGGTGTCTAAGGAACTTTTGAAAATGGCACTATTAGCGCATGATTTTGTCTTTTTGGCCAGGTGCTCCATGAATGTCCAAACTTCACAAAATTTTGCATGGAGTTGAAACACGGGAGTATCTTGCACCAGGAAGACCGGAAACATGGCCTCTCTATGAATTGCAGGCGTATAGGCTTCACAATCCGGCAATGCTTCGCTGTCTAGAGCTAATCATCGCCAGCGAGTTAGAGGGGGAAGAAGAGAACCCCACATGGCCTCTCTATTATGATCATTAGAGAGATCTATATCTAGCTCTAATTAGATCAACTCCAAATTAGAACTAGAACTAGAGGAGGCTCCAAAACTTGTGTGTCCCAAGGGGCAAAAACCTCTAGTACATATAGGTTGTAGGGGAGAGGAGTGGCACCACAAGGGGAGGAGAGCTCCTCCCCCTTGTGCCAGCCCTAGGGGTGGAGGAGTCCTTCTCCACCTCCAATTCGGCCCCCTTCTAGCTTGTCATACCAGCTAGTGGAGCGCCACATATTGTTGTTGGGCCCTAGGGCCAAATAACTCTCCAACACTTGGCCTTTTTATATTTCCTTTGGCCCGTTGATATTAAATTAATTCTAATAGCCTCCTTATCAATATTAGAACCTTTTATTATTAATTTGACATCTCCGGAAACACTTTCCACCTACGTATCAATTCCCAGTATTACCCGCTAAACACTAAAACTCTTCCGGTAACTCCAAAACGCTTCTGGTTTCTCTCAAAACTATTTCTCAAATATTTTCTCATAACTATTACTCCACTGGCACTCAACATATCATGATTCCCTTAAGCATGTGACCCTATAGGTTCGGTAAAACATAGACATGAACAAAACTCGTTTCGTTCCATGACCAATAGCGGAACTGTGGACATCCATATTGATCCCTATGGATACACGAATGATATTCAAGTGAACCTTTGATCATCATTTCTATTCCCTTTGCTTCGTGATACTTTACAAAACCTGAGGTGAGATATATATAGCTGGTCTATTCTGCTAATATTAGGAGAATAATATTCTGCACACACTTTCGAACTACACGCTCAACGCAAGTGCATGTCATTTTTGAAGTAAGAGTACTGCAGTACTGAGATGAGTGAACTTCTTGTTGCAAAAAACTGCATGCAATTTTTTCGGTACTGTTTTCGATCCAATTTTTAAACCGTTTGTCAAAACGA
Organism: Triticum urartu; assembly: GCF_003073215.2. Lineage (NCBI taxonomy): Eukaryota > Viridiplantae > Streptophyta > Magnoliopsida > Poales > Poaceae > Triticum > Triticum urartu. The sequence continues at coordinate 448,726,440 of NC_053027.1, forward strand.
GGAGTGCAATATACATTGGAAAGCTATGGATGAGGCGCAACTTTGCCATGTTGAACACTTTTCAAGGTTCTTCATGGTTTAAGAGCAGTTTCGAAAATTGTGCGGCACACGATGAGTGGTAGCGAGCATATTTTCACAATTTTTTTCTAGATTGCTCGTCGAAATGAAGCAAATGATACACCCTTGGAAAGATATCGTCGAGACACAACTTTTTCATATAGAACAACCTCTCTAATTCCTTACGGCTTAAGAGCAGTTTCAAATTTACCAAATTGCGGAAATTCTGTTTTTCAAATTTGTGATTTTTAGGTACTTTTTACGCTGCAGTTTTTTAACCGTTTGTCAAAATGAGGTGTGTTATACACCGTTGGAAAGCTATGGAAGAGGCGCAACTTTCATATGTAGAACATCTTTTGAGATTCCTTACGGTTTAAAATTAATTTTGAATATAGTGCGGCAGCTGGCGAGTGACAACAACCGTTTTTCATAATTTTTTCCAAATCGCTCGTTAAAATGATGCAAATGAAAAGCTGTTGGAAATATATCGATGAGGTACAATTTTTTCATGTAGAACACTCTCTTTAATACCTTACAGTTTCGGAGCAGTTTTGATTTTACCCAAATACGGACATTGTTTTCCGGACACCAAAATCGACGAGTGAACCGCATGAGATAGAAAACTGCACTACTTCAGATGGAAAACAACATTGCATCAGACGGGCAAACAAACTGCATCATTTCTTTTGTAAGACGTAAATTTTCCCAGTCGAGGAAGTGAACCACATCACTTTTTTGTCATTTCCGTAACAATTTTTTTGCACTTCACATTTGGTAGTAAGTGTGTTGGGATCTACGGTAGGGTGCATCGACTGCAAATTAAAATTTCCTACGCGCAGAATAACCAAGAACATGCTACGGGAGATGGATCACAGTTTGTTACCACTAGACGCGCAGTGCCGTGCAACAGAAGAAGAGTTGGGGCAGCGCGTCCGCGTGGATCGTCTCCTCCTCGTCCGATCTCCCTCGTACAACCGGTGGTCGGTTCCCACGTACAGGTACGCCGGAGCGGCGCAAGTGCACCGCCTCTAACGGTATCCGCGCGTGCAGGAGGAACGTCGTGCGGCAGACTGTTAGGTCCGATCACACAATCAGCGGCGAGTGGAGGTGTCTATTCGCAACACATCCAAACCCTAGTGACAACGCCGAAGCGATCATCCCATGAGTGTGCCACACCTCCACTATATATATAGGCGTCCGTCACGGGCTCAACACTTGGGCCTCGCACGGACCCTAAAGCCCATAAGTCTACTCGGCCACAATCCGAATACAGTTCGGATCACATCCGACCAGTGTCCTCGGATCCGACCTCGTAGGTTCCTTCCCTTAAGCGCGCGACCCCTTAGGTTCAAGTCGGCTTGGTCGCAGTTCGGATCACCTCTGAACTGCACGGTTGGTAGCGGCCTCTAGCAAGGCATGCCGAACACCAAGCAAACTATGAAGCTGGTTAGCGAACCTGTACATCACACTTCCATTCCTTTTGCCACATGATATATGTTGTCGAGCTCAAGGCGAGTCTGTCATCCTTGTGCTAGCCCGACCTCTTTCTCGTTCCAGTGATGCCGACCACAAACCGGATTATCTCATAATCCTTGTCGCATGGCCATGCTTATCCCGGTCAGATCACACGAGGGGCCCAGAGTATATCTCTCCTGATCGGAGGGGCAAATCCCATCTTGCTCGACCACGTCTCGCAGCATGGTTCTGGACAAACCCGAAACCTACCTTTATAACTACCTAGTTACGGAGTAGTGTTTGGTCGGCCCAAAGCAAGTCTGTCACCATCCCGAGTACATGCGTCAGCTCAGGTCTTAGGACATAGAACATATGTTGTACTAGAGACTCACATATGACATATCGCCGCGTCTCATAGTTGGGTCTGTCCGACTTGGACCTTATCTCGACTCGGATCCGACTACGTCGAATCCGACCAGAACCTTCCAAGTCCATATTATCCGGTTAGCATCCAATGCTCCATGGCTAGTGAGATCAAGACATCGACCGTGTCATATGCTAGTCTTGTTGGCTACGCATCCACACAGCCCTTTCGACTAGGGACCTTTTAGGACAGTCATCATACAATGCATAGTCCCACAAACAAGTCACGTACTTGCTGATACACATCATTGATAATGTCCAAGGACTATCTTTATTCATAAACACATAGGAAATATCATCACACATGATTGCCTCTAGGGCATATCTCCAACAAAGTGAACCGCGACACTACCGAAAATGAACCGCATGAGTTTTGTTGTATTTTTTTCTAACTTTTTTTATTAACGAGAGTGGACCGCAGAGATAAAGGCAAGTGAATCGCAACATGTATCGAAGTGAACTACATAAAAAATTTGTCGTATACTAACTTGTTTTTGTTTTTTAACTTTTTTTTGTAAATGCATCTGCACTACATGGTCATTTTTAGTGAGGCGCATCTTCATTTTTTCTGGGTTGCATGAACGGGGCGAGTGGACTGCATTCAACATTGGCTTGGACTAGGAGGTAGGTTGAGGTCATCAAGAGGAGTTTTTGGATTGGTGCACCAGATGTGAATGAAATCGAGCAATTTCTTCGGCTCCAGCAGCATAGGAACAGAAGAATTCTTGGCAATTGCACCCTGCTCTTGTTTTCTTTTGAGCAACTCAGCGAGCTCATCTTCGTCAGCGAGCCCATGTTCATCAACCTGATACACAACAACCTTGCTCTTAGGGCTTGGCCTAGCTCCATGGCCAGCTGTTGCTTTTTGCTTCAACTTTGGAGTTGAGGACATTGGTTGCCCACTAGCTAAGGCACTTGATGCAGCAATTGAGGCTATTGAAAAGCCCTCGGTGCACTGGCAAGATGCGAGCACGACCGGTGTTGAAGCTCTTACTGCTGCCACTGAGGAACTTGATGAAGGAGGAGGCACTGAAGATTTTGAAGCCTTGGGAGCAGAAGCCTTTGAAGCTTTAGGCTTGGCCACTAAGGGCATTGGTTCAGACGGCCTTGGCTTGTGTGCATGATTCTTTTGCATAGCCTTGTTAGGGGCACTTGCACTGCCACTTTCTTTAGCTGAAGCCTTTGAGGCACGGTTGAATTCATCAACGGCCTTTTAGCTTGTTTGGCTAACTTGGCCTGATATTTCTTCCATTCCTCATGGAATTCTTCACCCCTTCGGACACTTGTGGAATTAGCCTTTTGACCAGGAGCAAGCGGCGGTCTTTTGTAGGGAGGGTTAACAGCAAATTCCTTCACGTACTTGGGAGTGACATATCTGTAAGCCCTCCATTCATAAGCCCATCGGCATTTTATCCTCTGCATACGAGTCTTGCGTTGTTTGTCAGTTTCTGGGCCATGAACATTTTCATCAAGCGTGCAGTATCCAGCATACAAGTCGTCAGGGATTTCAAAAGCAGTATGTTCTTCCTTTCTTTTGCCACCTTTCTGTGGTTTCTTTCCATAAGCCATTTTCTTCAACTGAGGGTTTTGAACCTATGAGGACTCTGATGAAGTTTAAAGTTTTTCCTCAAACTATGCTACAAATGAATTAAGTTGATGAGAACATAGAGATTCATCGGCAGACATTGTACCTATGAACAAATTATGGTTGCAAGGAAATAGGGAAGAGTCACATGTGTTCCCAGAGATTTTCAAAATAAACCAGTTGAGGAAATTGACCCTTATCGTCTTGAAGAATTTCATCAAATGTTCTTGACTTAGGTTCCAGAGTTGTATAGATTTAGCAATTTGTACAATTGATGAATCTAGATGTTAAGCATAACAATGATGAAACACACAAGATTGGCCAAATGGAAGGTGCCGAAGAATTGGAAGAGAGGTAAAAACAGCACTTGAAGAAGTTTAAGAAAAGTGGACATCAAAGAGGGAGCAGTAAATAAGCATTTAATTACCCCAGTGATGAACTCGATGAACTAGACGACGAGGCGAAGGAAATTGTTAGCTCAGATCTTCCATGCCCTGACTTGGCAACAAAAAATGTCTACAACAGAGGCTGACATGAAGAAATCCGCATCCAGCGTTAGTACGTCGACAAAGAAGCTGATGCGGTGAAGCTCTTCTTCTTCGGCAACTATGAGATCCAGTGGCGGTGCTAGGGTTTGAGGACTGAGAGCGAAGGGAGCGAAGGGGCAGAGTGAACTAACATTGATAGGGTCAAGGCTATTTATAGCCGCAGTGAAAACTAAAGGGTCCAAAATTTTTGGACGGATAAGCCCTTGACCATTCACATCTTGGTGACACATGCCATGCATGCATTTTCGCACTTATCCACGCAACCGCCAGAAAAAAACTTTGAGAATTTTTAATGTGTGTTCACAATTTCTTCAGCCATCAAGGACACAGTGAAGACTTTGAACAATGTCAATTAGAATGCATATGAAGAATTTGTGAACAGAGTGGGTTGAGCTTAGCATAGAGGGGAGCGGGTCCAATCACATCCACATAGATGAGGAAATCAAACTAAAGAAATAGCAATATGTGGATGCTTTTGAGGACATGAAAAGCTCGAATAAACATATATATACATATATCAGTGAAGAATAACCTAAAATGGTGAATTTGAAAAGTTTGACGAAATTGCAATGACGAAAAACTCAAATTTGAAGAATGTCATAGAGAGGTGGTGGCGTTACCCACCGTATAAGAACTTTGATGACTTCAGACACCGTGTACAATTGTTGTAGGGTACTGAGAGTCAAGTTCTTCATTAATTTCTTCACACTTAGAGGGTTAGTCTTCATTTATTGAAGAAAAATGTTACTTTGTGTGTTCTACATCAAAGTCATCAAAAATGCATAAGCGTTAGGATGTGTGTCCATTTCACAGGACATTCGAAGATTCTAGAATGTTTAGCTCACACCACAACTTGCAGAACCTCTTTTCATCCAAGGGCTTAGTGAAGATATCAGCAAGCTAGTCTTTAGTCTTCACATGGTCGATAATGATGTCTCCCTTCACCACATGATCACGAAGAAAATGGTGACGAATCTGAATATGCTTCATCTTGTAATGTTGGACAGGGTTGTGGGCGATCTTGGTAGCACTCTTGTTGTCACAGAATAGAGGGACTTTCTTCAAGTTGATGTCGTAGTACATGAGGGTTTGCTTCGTCCATAGCAACTGTGAGCAGCAGGCAGCAGCAGCAATGTATTCAGCCTCAGCTGTGGAAAGAGCCACACTAGTCTACTTCTTTGAGGACCAACATACAATAGATCGTCTGAGGAAATTACACGTGCCTGATGTAGACTTGCGATCCACACAATCTCCAGCGTAATCAGAATCAGAAAATCTAGCTAGATCAAAAGATGAGCCCTTGGGATACCATAATCCAAGCGTTGGTGTGTGAGATAAATATCAAAGAATTCATTTCAAAGCCTGGTGGTGTGATTCATTCAGTGTTTCCTGAAATCGGGCACATATGCAAACGCTAAGCATAATATCTGGCCTAGATGCACACAACTAAAGAAGTGAACCAATGATGGAGCGATATACCTTCTGATCGAAATATTTACCATTTCCGTCATTGCCGAGTTGACCATTAGTAGGCATTGGAATTTTGAGGCCTTTGTAGTCTTGCATGCCGAATTTCTTCTCACAATCTTTGAGGTATTTCTCTTGAGAAATGAAGATGTCATTGGATTGTTGACGAATTTGAAGACCAAGGAAGAATTTCAATTCTCCCATCATAGACATCTGATATTCTTCATGCATCATGTATGCAAATTCGTCACTAGAACGCTTGTTAGTGTTGGGGGACATAGTAATTTTAAAGAAACTTCCTACACACACGCAAGATCATGGTTATGCATAGCAACGAGAGGGGAAGAGTGTTGTCCACGTACCCTCATAGACCGTAAGTGGAAGCGTTATGACAACGCGGTTGATGTAGTCGTACGCCTTCATGATCGACTGATCCTAGTACCGAAACTACGGCACCTCCGCGATCTGCACACGTTTGGCTTGGTGACGTCCCACAAACTCTCAATCCAGCTGAGTGTCGAGGGAGAGCTTCGTCAGCACGATGGCGTGATGACGATGATGATGATGCTACCGTCCAGAGCTTCACCTAAGAACTACGATGATATGACCGAGGAGGATTATGGTGGAGGGGGGCACCGCACACGGCTAAGGGATCAATGATCAACTTGTGTGTCTATGGGGTCCTGCTGGAAGAGGAAGCAGAGGGACGACGTCATGGCGTGGTTTCTGCGACGAGAAAGGTCGGGTGAGGCAGGGAAGCTTGGCGCGCGGCCTCTGTCGCTTTTGTCCCGCGCAGACGAGGATGAGGCAGGAGGTCGCGCAAGGTGGCCGGGGCGGTGGCTTCGATGGGATTCGCCGGGAAGACGGCAGCGGGCGGCAGACTTGATGGAGCTCGGCGAGGGGATCCATCACGGCGGCACCGGCCTTGAGAGGAGGCCATCAGGAGGTGGCTTCATGCAGAACGGGAGGGAGAGAGAGAGGTGAGCTTGGGAGAGATAGCAGGAAAAGGTGAGGAGGAAGAACGAGGGAAGAAATAAAAGAAGGGAAAAAATCGTTCAGGTAGAAAAATATAGAGCTGGGCCGAAATCAGGAGCGCTGCTCACATTGGGCTGGCCCGGTTGGTGGAAGAGGCCTGCTGGCATGCGGCTGGACAGGCTGGATCTGGCTGGGCCTTCCACGCGTTGGAGCTGGGCCGGGCCACCTTGGTGCTGGATGGATCGAACAAGGGAGGGGGAGCGGTCAACGCGAGCGGTCGGCTCGCTCGACCACCAGCGAAACAGAGCACGGCAGAGTCGCGATGCGGGGAAGGGGCGTGAACTCCGGCTCCTCGACTGAAGACCACCGGCGGCGATGGAGCTTGGCGAGGCGGCGACTCCGGCGGGCGATGCGGTCAATGCGGACTAGCTTGGGGCGCAGGGAAGGTCCATGAGCGGGATGACAGACTAATGCAGGGCAGCAGCAGGTTAAGTACAGGGGCGCAACGGCGGCGTGGGACTTGCCACGGCGGGTGCTGTGCTGGAGAGGAAGCAGGCTTGGCGCGACAGGAGGTGGGGACACGTCTCGTGGTCCTGCTGGAAGAGGAAGCAGAGGGACAGCGTCATGGCGTGGTTTCTGCGACGAGAAAGGTCGGGCGAGGCAGGGAAGCGCTTGGCGCGCGCCTTGTCGCTTTGTCTCCCGCGCGACGAGGATGAGGCAGGAGGTCGGCGCAAGGTGCTGGGGCGGTGGCTTCGACGGGATTCGCCGGGAAGACGGCAGCGGGCGACCGGACTTGATGGAGCTCGGCGAGGGGATCCGTCACGGCGGCACCGGGCTTGAGAGGAGGCCGTCAGGAGGTGGCTTCATGCAGAACGGGAGGGAGAGAGAGAGGTGAGCTCGGGAGAGATAGCAGGAAAAGGTGAGGAGGAAGAACGAGGGAAGAAATAAAAGAAGGGCGGCGCTCATCTGTTGGTTGTAGCTGCCGGCAACGGCTGGACCTGGAGGCTTCGGTGGTGGTGGTTGAGGTCGCTAGCGGCGGCGATGGGCAGTTGGCTCGGGCGCTGGTTGGCCATCGGGAGCGGGGAGAAGGAGACAGGGAGCAGGGGGGCTCTGGTTGGTGTGGTGGTGAAAGCGAGGAGGGGCTTTTGGATCGGAGAGGAAGCGGATTGGATCTGGATCCCGAGGAAGATACGGTAGGTGGCGGCGGCTCGGCGGGACAAAGTCCCTAGATTTTAGGGTTGGACCTATATATATATAGCAGGGGATTTTTGGGTAGGGTCTAATCCGTCCCTCTGATCATAATCAGACGGTCGGGAAAAATAGGCTAGGGAGCCCAAATAAGAAAACAGAGACGTTTTGTAGATGTTTGGGGATGATCCGGACACAACGGTGGCGATAGTCCGGGTCGGGTTCGGGACAACTTTCGGACGCGCGCGAGGGGTTCGATGCACTATGCAGAGAGGGTAGGCATGGGCCTAGGTGGACTGTGGCGAGGTTGAGAGGAGAGAAGAGAGAGAGAGGGCCCGGCAGCAGTTTTCGGAGGCCGAAAACGTCCGACGTTAGACCGGCTATATTGCCGCTATAGTTAATCGTTGGGGCGTCAAACGAACTCCGAATGCGATGAAACTTGACAGGCGGTCTATCTACACTATAATAAGACCACACGCCAACTTTCATCCCATTCTGAGAACATTTTCTGGGCACTTATAAAATAATATTTGGTACATGCCGCGGGCGCGTGCAAGTGTGGTTGGGCTCAGAATGGACAACAGACGGAATTGGGGGAACCCGGACGGATGCAAGTTTCGAAAACATAATGATGCAAAGCACATGATGACATGACATGAAATGCATGACACGCAAGCAAAGACAAGGCAACAACAGCGAATAACTGGAGGAGACCTGGCACATCTGTCTCGGGGCGTTACAACACTCCACCACTACGAGAGGATCTCGACCCGAGATCTAGAATGGCACCGGAGGGGAAACGGAAGAGAAGGAGAAGAGGTAAAACTAAGTTGCTTCTTTTACAAACGAGTGAAACCACGAACCTTGAAAAGGTTAAGCTATTTCGAGAAAAGAATACAACGGAGATGAACGAAGTTGAAAACACTCCATTAGAAAAGAGGGAGAAGGAAGAACAACTTCGGGCGGCACTCCGATTGAAAAGAAAAAGGTGTTGAATAAGAACTTGGTAAGATGAGAAGGTACTTGCTGGAATCACAATACACTGCCTCCGTAACTATTGAATGAATGGAACAAGGGTAAGAAAGATCTCAGACAGCACTCCGGTTGAAAAGAGATGCAAGGCTTGATAAGGCGAAAAGATCTTGAGCAAAAAGGCACAACACTACGGTTAAATGGATAGGCATGAAAAGAACACGATCCAAGATGATGAGAGAAAAGAGCAACATCACAATGGCTCCGGAACAAAAGAATAGAAGATAGATAATTGAAATAAAAGAATGGAGAATAAAATGCCATCTTATGCCACAAAAGAGCTTGAGAAGGCATCCTTAGGAGAAGGGTCGAACGGAGTTGTTAGAAAACCAACAACGAAAAAAGAGTAAGCTTGTAGTGGGCTTATGGAGAACATCTCAAAATTATGAGGTGAAAATTCTGCCACTAACGGAAAACAATGGATTTGAATAGATTTCAACAAGGAAACGAGAAGCTATTTCACCGGGAGGGTAGATGGACGACTTGGATCATATATTATCACCATTAATAGCATTAATCCTTAGGGAAAGCTTTAGGTGAAATATACCCCAAGATAATACCAATGACGAGATTGATGGATTTCAAATATCTCATTCTTGATAACTTGTGAATCACGAAGCACGGAGGGAAATTATCAAGAATAACATAACACCACCTCAAAAGACATGCCTGAAAGATTTGCACTCCGGATTGCAAGATGAAGAATGCATGAGCTCCTTTGAAGAGAATATCGATGAACACTTCGAGAAAGAATTAAATTCTTGATGAACCAACATGTAGAATCTTCATGAAGAACTCCGGTAACAAGAGGATGATCAAACGAAAAGAAGGAAGACAAGAATAAGATTGAAGCCTTGCAATGATTAGATGGAGCGGTGCGACGAGATAAGTGAGAGATCTTGAAACTCCGGGAAAAGAAAAGAAGAAACCAATTGAAATCAAGAAGTTGATGAGCCTCCGGAATAAAGAATTAATCACTTGGATGGGACAAGAATAAGAATTACATTATGCGTATCCTTCACCAATTTAAATTGATGACAAGCAGCGGATTTGGCATACCACTTATTCTCGTTGAAAGGATTAAATATAGATATAGCTCAAACTTGAGGAAGATCTTCAACGAACCACCGATAGGAATCGGAACAACGAATGAATTTATATGATAACCAAGGAAAAGAACTCTTGAACGAACCACCGTAAGAATTTTAATGAACGAAGTAAGGATAAAGAAACATCGGGAAGAATTATAAAAAGAACGAAGATACTTGAGACAATTTAGATACAAGTGAAGCGAATAGATCACAGACCGATAAGAGAATATTTGAATGATGCACCGGTAAGATTGGAGAATGATAACTGAAAGCTGAGAATGAATAAACCTGAATTGATGGACTCCGGATAATCAAACTGAGAAAACTCTTGAATTTCTCCGGATGGGTGAAAATAATTCTCACAATCAAAAACAATTATGAGAGGATGGCAACTAGCTAGAATCACGAATCTTTGAGAGAACAGATAAGATATGGAGAAGAACTCTTCTTCGGTCTTCAAATGTTGAGAATGACTATGAGAAACACCACCATGAATTGTTGAGGCACTCCGGAATGAAGAATGGAAAGGTTGAGCCAATGATGAAAAGAATTTGAAAGATCTTAGAGAAAGACATTTGACTGATGACAATTCATTCTTACGTCAAACTTCGAAAAGAATTTAATGGTAGCTCCGGGAAAATAGAAGAGTCAGGTAAGATCCTGGAAAAAGACCTGTGGGTTAGGGCCCACTCAAAAGAAACACCGTTGAAGTGATTGCTTGAAAAGAGAGATAGCGCCAGTTGAATTAAATGGCTTGAATGAGATAACAACCCTGAAATAGGTTGAACGGATCTTGAATGACAAGACGAGCCTTTTGAGATATCTTGAGCACTACGGAACAATAGAATAGCAAGCGGGGAAGATTAAGAGGTGCACTGACATAAGAACACATTTGAAACGAGGAAAAGGATGCGATCAACAAAGCTTGAATTAAATCGACCGAAGAAGAAAAAGAATGAAGAATAATGAACTAGTAGAGCATCTTCAAGAGAACCACTGGGTAAGAACGTTGACGGAAAAGAATGGAGAGACTTCATAATCATAAGATAGATACTTGATAAAGAAATCTTAGTCCTTGAAGAAAAAGGGTGGGTGGGTAGGAAAAACAAAAGCAACTTGGAGACGGATGAAACAAACACCGTTGAGAAGAACTGATAATTGATCTTGCGAATGTTGAAGTGATTGGATCCACTTGAAGAGAAAACACGCCGGTTGAAAAGAATTGACATGACAATCTCGATTATCATGAAGGATTAATATTCACATAGAGATATGAGAACACCGCTTAGGGAAGGTATGGAATCAACACTTGACATTTAAGCAACTCGAATACCACAACTCAAAACAAAACAAAGGATTGACTTGCAGAATAAGCCGGAACAAACATATGATAGAGATTTTGTCCGAAGTTTTCGTGGTGGGGCCTACACGGGCTCGATCGTACATCATCATCATGTACAAGGCAGTGCACATGACATACGAAGCGTCCCCGAGTCGGCATAGCCAAGGACTCTTTAAGACACAACGAGACCACTGTAAAACCAACCGTGGATAGGCGGACCACTAGATGTCGAACCCCAATTTCATATCATACATCTGTCGAAAAGATATCCTAAGAGCTACTTGAATTACCACTTATAAACTCCCGAAATTTTCTCGGTTATGCAATCAGGTGTTGGGGGTACAGGGGAAGCATAATATCTCACCCAAATCTAGCAAATCCTACATCCAGCTGTATCCATCCTTCAACACATAACCAAGAAACCTTCGGAAATCGCTTACCACAACCTTCGAAAAGCATCCGTTATACGAGTTATGGCAATACTCCCGAACTCCCGCCCCAGTATTGGGTGGCGTCGAGGTTATCTCACCAACAACTACATAAAAGAGATTTTCGATGTCGGCGAAACTAATCTCAGGTATTCCAGAACTGCAATGATAAAATTGTGACGACAACACCTCGGAGCTCAACTCCCCGGGACACTGCCACAACCCCTAAATGTTAGGAGGCACCAAGAACAATGTTCTCGTCACAAAACCATCGGAACGATTCCAAGATACCCGCGTGATCCTAAATTTTTGTTAGTGAAATTTGAGAAGAGAAGAGTCAAAACTCTACGTCAGGATGCCTCACCAGAGCGACGAAGGGACTGAGGAGTAAAAATAATCCTACTCTCTGATATATAATTCCTAAATGACTCAAAACATTTTCTAGACTCAATAATGCCAGCGATTCGATCAAGCAGGGGGCTCCTAAGGTCGGGGAAGGCTCTGATTACCAACTTGTAATGCCCTCGATGCGGCTATATCTCCAACGTGTCGAAGCATGACTTAGAGGCATAACCGCATTGAAAGCAATGTCGCAAGTGAGGTAATCTTCACACAACCCATGTAATACATAAGGGAAAGAGATACATAGTTGGCTTACAATTGGCACTTCACACAATACATGAATAAAGCATTATATCATCCAGATACAATCAAGGTCTGACTACGGAACCAAAATGAAAGAAGACTACCCCAAATGCTACACAGATCCCCAATCGTCCCAACTGGGCTCCACTACTGATCAACTGGAACGAAACAACACAACGGACAAAGTCTTCATCGAGCTCCTCCGGAGCTCAGTTGCGTCACCTTCTTGGTAACATCGGCACCCGCAAACTGGTTTTGGAAGTATCTGTGAGTCACGGGGACTCAGCAATCTGACACCCTCGCGATCAAGACTATTTAAGCTTATGGGCAAGGTAAAAGGTATGAGGTGGAGCTGCAACAAGCGACTAGCATATATGGTGGCTAACGTATTCGCAAAAGAGAGTGAGAAGAGAAGGCAAAGCACGGTCGAACAACTATGATCAATAAGTGATCCTAGAACAACCTACGTCAAGAATTACTCCAACACCGTGTTCACTTCCCGGACTCCGCCGGAAAGAGACCATCACGGTTACACACGCGGTTGATGCGTTTTAATTAAGATAAACTTTAAGTTTTCTACAACCGGACATTAACAAATTCCCATCTGCCCATAACCGCGGGCATGGCTTTCGAGAGTTCAAATCCCTGCAGGGGTGTCCCAACTTAGCCCATCACAAGCTCTCATGGTCAACGAAGGATATTCCTTCTAGCGGGAAGACCCGATCAGACTCGGAATCCCGGTTACAAGACATTTCGACAATGGTAAAACAAGACCAGCAAAGCCACCCAGATGTGCCGACAAATCCCGATAGGAGCTGCACATATCTCGTTCTCAGGGCACACCGGATGAGCCAGACATCGGGTGGGCCAGCCCAGAGTTGCCCCTGGTAGCTCCGGACATTGCTCAGTTGGACCAACACTTAGAGAAGCACTGGCCCGGGGGGTTAAAATAAAGATGACCCTCGGGATGCGCGACTCCCAAGGGAAAAAGGCTAGGTGGCGAATGGTAAAACCAATGTTGGGCCTTGCTGGAGGAGTTTTATTCAAGGCGAACTGTCAAGGGGTTCCCATTATAACCCAACCGCGTAAGGAACGCAAAATCCGGGAACATAACACCGATATGACGGAAACTAGGGCGGCAAGAGTGGAACAAAACACCAGGCATAAGGCCGAGCCTTCCACCCTTTACCAAGTATATAGATGCATTAATTAAATAAGAGATATTGTGATATCCCAACCAAAAATCCATGTTCCAAACATGGAACAAGCTCCAATCTTCACCTGCAACTAACAATGCTATAAGAGGGGCTGAGCAAAGCGGTAACATAGCCAAACAACGGTTTGCTAGGACAAGGTGGTTAGCGGCTTGGTTTAACAATATGGGAGGCATGATAGGCAAGTGGTAGGTATCGCAGCATAGTCATAGCAAAAGAGCGAGCAACTAGCAAGCAAAGATAGAAGTGATTTCGAGGATATGGTCATCTTGCCTGAAATCCCGCAAGGAAGAAGAACGAGTCCATAAAGAAGACAAACAGACGCAGTCGAACGGTTCCTCACAAACGCGACATAATCGGAACCACCCCGAAGAAGCAACACCAGAAAGAAGCGCACAACATAGTAAACAACCACCACATAACATGGCATGATGCACAAACAAGTATGATGCATGTCCGGTTTAATGAGGCATAGCATTGCAAAGTGCACAAGCAATTCTACAAATTAAGTGGGGCTCAATATGCAACGAGTTGCATATTGACGAAACACCACAACAAGTTATTTAGTTTGATCTCGTTTATGTACCCAACAATATTAAATGTTGTTAAACATGGCAAGAGGGTGAAGCAAAAGTAAACTAAACATTTAGGCATGTTTAAATGAGGCTGGAACAACAAAACAACAAGTCTGGAAACTCCTCATGTGCATATTTAAGGATTTGGTACTGTTCTGCCCTAAACCAAATTTTATAGTTGTTAAACATGCAATATGAGTGCACCATGATAAACTAGGCATTTTTTCACCCCATTTACATATAAAGTTTATTAAATTCAGAGTTACAGTTATTTTGTTATGAATTAAACCGTTTTAACAAGTTATTTAAGAAAATTTAAACAAACAACAATTTAATCACTTAAAAAATGGATGAAAATGACATATTATGAAACTAGATGAAATTTTAAGCAAGTTTCATATATAAAGTTTTTACTTATGATGTATGGTTTGAGAGTTAATATGCATGATCAAGAGGGACCTTTCTGTAAAACAACACAAAACGGGATAATAGGGAAAAAATCGTTCAGGTAGAAAAATATAGAGCTGGGCCGAAATCAGGAGCGCTGCTCACATTGGGCTGGCCCGGTTGGTGGAAGAGGCCTGCTGGCATGCGGCTGGACAGGCTGGATCTGGCTGGGCCTTCCACGCGTTGGAGCTGGGCCGGGCCACCTTGGTGCTGGATGGATCGAACAAGGGAGGGGGAGCGGTCAACGCGAGCGGTCGGCTCGCTCGACCACCAGCGAAACAGAGCACGGCAGAGTCGCGATGCGGGGAAGGGGCGTGAACTCCGGCTCCTCGACTGAAGACCACCGGCGGCGATGGAGCTTGGCGAGGCGGCGACTCCGGCGGGCGATGCGGTCAATGCGGACTAGCTTGGGGCGCAGGGAAGGTCCATGAGCGGGATGACAGACTAATGCAGGGCAGCAGCAGGTTAAGTACAGGGGCGCAACGGCGGCGTGGGACTTGCCACGGCGGGTGCTGTGCTGGAGAGGAAGCAGGCTTGGCGCGACAGGAGGTGGGGACACGTCTCGTGGTCCTGCTGGAAGAGGAAGCAGAGGGACAGCGTCATGGCGTGGTTTCTGCGACGAGAAAGGTCGGGCGAGGCAGGGAAGCTTGGCGCGCGGCCTTTGTCGCTTGTCTCCCGCGCGGACGAGGATGAGGCAGGAGGTCGCGCAAGGTGGCTGGGGCGGTGGCTTCGACGGGATTCGCCGGGAAGACGGCAGCGGGCGACGGACTTGATGGAGCTCGGCGAGGGGATCCGTCACGGCGGCACCGGGCTTGAGAGGAGGCCGTCAGGAGGTGGCTTCATGCAGAACGGGAGGGAGAGAGAGAGGTGAGCTCGGGAGAGATAGCAGGAAAAGGTGAGGAGGAAGAACGAGGGAAGAAATAAAAGAAGGGCGGCGCTCATCTGTTGGTTGTAGCTGCCGGCAACGGCTGGACCTGGAGGCTTCGGTGGTGGTGGTTGAGGTCGCTAGCGGCGGCGATGGGCAGTTGGCTCGGGCGCTGGTTGGCCATCGGGAGCGGGGAGAAGGAGACAGGGAGCAGGGGGGCTCTGGTTGGTGTGGTGGTGAAAGCGAGGAGGGGCTTTTGGATCGGAGAGGAAGCGGATTGGATCTGGATCCCGAGGAAGATACGGTAGGTGGCGGCGGCTCGGCGGGACAAAGTCCCTAGATTTTAGGGTTGGACCTATATATATATAGCAGGGGATTTTTGGATAGGGTCTAATCCGTCCCTCTGATCATAATCGGACGGTCGGGAAAAATAGGCTAGGGAGCCCAAATAAGAAAACAGAGACGTTTTGTAGATGTTTGGGGATGATCCGGACACAACGGTGGCGATAGTCCGGGTCGGGTTCGGGACAACTTTCGGACACGCGCGAGGGGTTCGATGCACTGTGCAGAGAGGGTAGGCATGGGCCTAGGTGGACTGTGGCGAGGCTGAGAGGAGAGAAGAGAGAGAGAGGGCCCGACAGCAGTTTCTGGAGGCCGAAAACGTCCGACGTTAGACCGGCTATATTGCCGCTATAGTTAATCGTTGGGGCGTCAAACGAACTCCGAATGCGATGAAACTTGACAGGCGGTCTATCTACACTATAATAAGACCACACGCCAACTTTCATCCCATTCCGAGAACATTTTCCGGCCACTTATAAAATAATATTTCGGACATGCCGCGAGCGCGTGCAAGTGTGGTTGGGCTTAGAACGGACAATGGACGGAATTGGGGGAACCCGGACAGATGTAAGTTTCGAAAACATGATGATGCAAAGCACATGATGACATGACATGAAATGCATGACACGCAAGCAAAGACAAGGCAACAACAGCGGATAACTGGAGGAGACCTGACACATCAGTCTCGGGGCGTTACACATTGCATACATGATAGAGCCTATGGCTGAAGCATAGGGAAAACCTTTCATTTTCTCTCTATCTTCTGCAGTGGTCGGGCACTGAGTCTGACTCAACTTCACACCTTGTAACACATGCAAGAACCCTTTCTTTGCTTGATCCATTTTGAACTTATTCAAAACTTTAGCAAGGTATGTGCTTTGCGAAAGTCCAATTAAGCGTCTTGATCTATCTCTATAGATATTGATGCCCAATATATAAGCAGCTTCACCGAGGTCTTTCATTGAAAAATTCTTATTCACGTATCCTTTTATGCTATTCAGAAATTCAGTATCATTTCCGATCAATAGTATGTCATCTACATATAATATCATAAATGCTACAGAGCTCCCACTCACTTTCTTGTAAATACAGGCTTCTCCAAAAGTCTGTATAAAACCATATGCTTTGATCACACTATCAAAGCGTATATTCCAACTCCGAGAGGCTTCCACCAGTCCATAAATGGATCGCTGGAGCTTGCACACTTTGTTAGCACCTTTTGGATCGACAAAACCTTCTGGTTGCATCATATACAACTCTTCTTTAAGATATCCATTAAGGAATGTAGTTTTGACATCCATTTGCCAAATTTCATAATCATAAAATGCGGCAATTGCTAACATGATTTGGATGGACTTTAGCATCGCTACGGGTGAGAAGGTCTCATCATAGTCAACTCCTTGAACTTGTCGAAAACCTTTTGCAACAAGTCGAGCTTTGTAGAAAGTAACATTACCGTCAGCTTCAATCTTCTTCTTGAAGATCCATTTATTCTCTATGGCCTGCTGATCATCGGGCAAGTCAACCAAAGTCCATACTTTGTTCTCATACATGGATCCCATCTCAGATTTCATGGCCTCAAGCCATTTTGTGGAATCTGGGCTCATCACCACTTCCACATAGTTCATAGGTTCGTCATGGTCAAGTAACATGACCTCCAGAACAGGATTACCGTACCACTCTAGTGCGGATCTCACTCTGGTTGACCTACGAGGTTCGGTAGTAACTTGATCAGAAGTTTCATGATCATCATCATTAGCTTCCTCACTTACTGGTGTAGGAATCACTGGAACTGATTTCAATGATGAACTACTTTCCAATAAGGGAGTAGGTACAATTACCTCATCAAGTTCTACTTTCCTCCCACTCGCTTCTTTCGAGAGAAACTCCTTGTATAGAAAGGATTCATTCTTAGCAACAAATATCTTGTCTTCGGATCTGTGATAGAAGATGTACCCAACAGTCTCCTTTGGGTATCCTATGAAGACACATTTCTCCGATTTGGGTTCGAGCTTATCAGGTTGATGTTTTTTCACATAAGCATCGCAGCCCCAAACTTTAAGAAATGACAACTTGGGTTTCTTGCCAAACCACAGTTCATAAGGTGTCGTATCAATAGATTTAGATGGTGCCCTATTTAACGTGAATGCAGCCGTCTCTAAAGCATACCCCGAAACGATAGCAGTAAATCAGTGAGAGACATCATAGATCACACCATATCTAATAAAGTGCGGTTACGACATTCGGATACACCATTACGTTGTGGTTTTCCACGTGGTGCGAGTTGTGAAACTATTCCGCATTGCTTTAAATGAATTCCAAACCCATAACTCAAATATTCACCTCCACGATTAGATCGTAGAAACTTGATTTTCTTGTTATGATGATTTTCCACTTCACTCTGAAATTCTTTAAACTTTTCAAATGTTTCAGACTTATGTTTCATTAAGTAGATATACCCATATCTGCTCAAATCATCTGTGAAGGTGAGAAAATAACGATATCCACCGCAAGCTTCAATGTTCATTGGACCACATACATCTATATGTATGATTTCCAATAACTTTGTTGCTCGCTCCATTGTTCCGGAGAACGGAGTTTTAGTCATCTTACCCATGAGGCATGGTTCGCAAGTACCAAGTGATTCATAATCAAGTGATTCCAGAAGTCCATCAGAATGGAGTTTCTTCATGCGCTTTACACCAATATGACCTAAACGGCAGTGCCACAAATAAGCTGCACTATCATTATCAACTCTGCATCTTTTGGCTTCAATACTATGAACATGTGTATCACTACTTTCAAGATTTAGTAAAAATAGACCACTCTTCAAGGGTGCATGACCATAAAAGATATTACTCATATAAATAGAACAACCATTATTCTCTGATTTAAATGAATAACCATCTCACATCAAACAAGATCTAGATATAATGTTCATGCTCAACGCTGGCACCAAATAACAATTATTTAGGTCTAAAACTAATCTCGAAGGTAGATGTAGAGGTAGCGTGCCGACGGCGATCACATCGACTTTGGAACCATTTCCCACGCGCATCGTCACCTCGTCCTTAGCCAATCTCCGCTTAATCCGTAGCCCCTGTTTCGAGTTGCAAATATTGGCAACCGAACCAGTATCAAATACCCAGGCGCTACTGTAAGTGCATCTAGTGCCCCTTCGTGATTTTGGTGTATTGAAGACTTATAGGTTAAGGGACTAATGCGTTTGTGAGTGTACACAGGTCTATAAGTCTATGTACAGAGAAAGTCGACCCCTAAAAATGAAGTTCTTCAACTGAAGACTTTGGATTTCTGAAGACTTTCTGAAGACTTTGAAAGTGAAGAAATTGGTGTGACCTTGAAGACTTGGTATTCATTCGAGGAACATGAAGCGTGAAGACTTTTGTTTTAGTAGTTTCATTTTCTCTTTCTTGAGTCATAGGAAACACCGTACTGTTAAAGGGGGTTCAGGAAATACTAAGAAAAAATTTCCATGTGATGCTCAACTCAAAATCCTACACCTACGAATCCCTTCGAGTGAAGCCATTGGAACTCTCATACAATCCAGTCATATTCTTCAGTGTTAGAGACGAAGTTCTTCTGGTCTTTGAGGAATTTGTTCCGACTGAGGAGTTAGGAATTCGCCAGTGCGGATTGCCTACACAGTGAGGAACATGATAGCCCTGAGGATTTTGCTACTCAAAATTCCGACCGTTGCTGTGCTATGCGCCAGTTGTCCCAAAATATCTATCCACCTAACGGTCATATCATTGAAGGGCATTTATGTCTTATCATGTCAGGCTTCTCCCTAGGCTATAAATAGCCGCCCCCTACAACCACTAGCTGGTTGGCTGCTCCGAGAGAAACTGACACTTGTCATTTGAGAGCAACCCATCCTTCGAGGACTTTGAGCGAAAATCATCAAGTGAGGAAAAACACAAACCCAAACACCTACAAACCCCAAGTGATTGAGCATCACTGAAGAGATTGATCCTGCGTGGATCCGACACTTGTTACCTTTGAAGACTGTGCTTCTTCCAGACGGTTAGGCGTCATGGTCTAGAGCATCCAAGAGGAATTGTGGATCGCCGAGTGACCAAGTTTGTGAAGGTTCAGAAGTCACCTGAAGACTTACCACGAGTGATTGGACGAGGTCTGTGTGACCTTAGTTCAAGGAGAATACGGTGAGGACTTGGTGTCCTGAGCTGCGTGTTCAGGACTGGGTGTCCGGGACCGTGTGTCCTTGAGTTTAAATACTCAGCCGCTCCAACCAGACGTACAACTGAGACAGCAGTTGGAACTGGTCTACCAAATCATTGTCTTCACCAAGCTTACTGGTTCTATTCCCTCAACTCTTTCATTTCCTCATAACTGTGTTGTGTGTTTGTTCATATCTGTGTTTGAAGACTTTCTCAATTTCCTCAGTTCAATTTCTTAAGTCTGTTTGTCTTCATCCTGTGTTATCCTGTGCTTATGCTTCCTGTACTCTGTGCTTGTCTTCATTTCATCATGATGACTATGCTTGTATTCTTTTATGTTTACTTTTGAGTACTTATTCTGCTGCTAGTAGTTCTTCGCTAAGGAATTTCCTCACCGGCAAATTCCTCAGTGAAGAATTTCATAAAAATCGCCTATTCACCCCCCTCTAGTTGATATAACACACTTTCAATTGGTATCAGAGCAAGGTACTCCCTTGTTCTGTGTGATTTTGGTTTAACTGCCTAGAGTTTTAGTTATGTCGACCACATGTATGATCAAGGTCTCTGCTAGGTGTCCTACCTTCGATGGGACGGACTACCCCTATTGGAAGAATAAGATGCGAATGCATCTTGAGGCAATTGATAACGATCTCTGGTATGTTGTGGAAAATGGTGTTCCCTCAGTCACACCTTCTCTGAATGCTGCTGATGTGAAGAGATTCAGGCAACTCGACTCTCAAGCGAAGAATATCATATGTGGCCATCTAAGCAAAGGACAGTATGGCAGAGTGAGTGCTTTGGAGACATCGAAGCTTATCTGGGACAGGTTGTCCAAAGTGAATGAAGGAGTCTCAACACAGCGTGACTCTCGAGTTGATGTTCTTCGCAATCTCTTCAACCGCTTCAAAAGACTCGACAATGAAAATGTTCAACAAACCTTCGATCGCCTCACTGACATCTCAAATGAGCTTCAAGCACTTGGTGCCATTAACATCACCGACCATGAGGTGGTGAAGAAATTGCTGATATCGCTTGATTCCTCATTTGACACTCTGGCATTGTTGATACAAGAATGTGCTGATTGCAAGTCACTTGATCCCACTGATATTCTCGAGAGGCTAAATACTCATGAGTTCCAACTTGCTGAAAAAAAGATCTCTATGGTTCGAGCTATGGCAGATCACGGCACTGAAGGCCAAGGCAGTATCTGAGTCCTAAGATGAAGACTCTAGTTGCAGCCTTGGTGATCCTGAAGAACTAAGCCATGATCTGGCTCTGCTTGTGAAGAAGTTCCAAAAGTTCTCAAGACGTGGTCGCCTTGGAAGACCCTCAAGGAGCAATGATTCCTCATCCAGTGACTACAAGAGGAGGCTCTGCACAAATGCAAGAAACCTGGACATTACATTCAAGATTGTCCTTAGTGGGAAAAGGAATCAAAGAAGAAGAAATACAAGGATTACAATTCTGATGATGTGAAGAAAAAGAAGAAATCCACAAAATCTTCATCATCAAAATCCTCAAAAAAGCCTTCATATCACAAGAAGAGCAGCTCCAAGAAGGCTAGGGCATTCATTGGCAAGGAAATGGACTCTAAGGCTGAATCTAAAGAAAATGAGGAAGAGGAGACATCTGAGGAGTCTGAATCCGGAGTGGCGAGCCTAGCTCTCGCTACTGCATTCGTCAGCAAGTCTATCTTCAACACTGAAGAAAATGACCTCACCAACAAGGCTGATGAAGGCGATGATGACTACACTCCCACCTATTGCTTCATGGCAAAGGGTGCCAAGGTACTCAAATATACCTCCTCTGAATCAAGTGAGAATGAATCTGATGAAAACCTTAAGCCCAGCTATTCTAAACTTGCTAAGATTGCTGTAAAACAACAAAGGGCTCTTGAAAAGGTTCAAAACATGCTAGACAAAAGTTATGATATGTTGGGTGAAGAAATGGATCGCACTAAAGCCTCGACTGAAAATCTTCAGAGACTTCAGACTAGGTTTGACAATCTTCAAGGTCATTGTCGGTGTCAAAACCGGCGGATCTCGGGTAGGGGGTCCCGAACTGTGCGTCTAGGCCGGATGGTAACAGGAGGCAAGGGACACGAAGTTTTACCCAGGTTCGGGCCCTCTCGATGGAGGTCAAACCCTACGTCCTGCTTGATTAATATTGATGATATGGGTAGTACAAGAGTAGATCTACCACGAGATCAAAGAGGCTAAACCCTAGAAGCTAGCCTATGGTATGATTGTTGTTGTGTATGTTGTCCTACGGACTAAAACCCTCCGGTTTATATAGACACCGGAGTGGGTTAGGGTTACACAAAGTCGGTTACAATGGTAGGAGATCTGCATATCCGTATCGCCAAGCTTGCCTTCCACGCCAAGGAAAGTCCCTTCCGGACACGGGACGAAGTCTTCAATCTTGTATCTTCATAGTCCAGGAGTCCGGCTGAAGGTATAGTCCGGCTATCCGAACACCCCCTAATCCAGGACTCCCTCAGTAGCCCCTGAACCAGGCTTCAATGACGACGAGTCCGGCGCGCAGGTTGTCTTCGGCGTTGCAAGGTGGGTTCCTCCTCCAAGTACTTCATAGAAGATTTTGAACACAAAGATAGTGTCCGGCTCTGCAAAATAAGTTTCCACATATTGCCATAGAGAGAATAATATTTACACCAATCTAATCTGCTGACGTATTCCGTAGCGTGACACACCACAGCCAAGCCTTTATCCGAGTCATTTCATTATCCCACCTCAGCGCGTTATGCGAGGCGGTTTCCTTGGCACGTCTTGTTAAAGCAGAGATCGTGTCCCCTTATCCCGGGATTCTCATCAATACGGGCATGGGTAACCCAACCGCGCCATTGATTACGGCGCTTGGATATAAGCGAGTTTTACCAGGCTGGTGGGGACATGTAGTTGCGTCCACCCATATAAGGGGATAAGGATCCACCTTTTCACCTACGCCTTCTTCCTCCTTCGCCTATCCATTCTTGCGCACTCGAGCTCCAGCGCCAAAGTCCGCACTCCCCACCTCAACCTGCTCCAGCCATGTCCGAAGCGGGAGGCAAGTGGATGGTCTCCTCCGTCATGGAGGGACACATCAAAAAGCTGAGGAAGGCTGGATACCTGTCTAACGACATCGCGTACCGGCTTCCCGAAAAGGGGCAGCTCATCCCCACCCCTAGGCCCCATGAGAGGGTGGTGTTCCTCCCCCATTTCCTCCGCGGACTGGGCTTCCCTCTCCACCCATTTGTCCGGGGGCTCATGTTCTACTACGGCCTGGATTTCCACGATCTGGCCCCGAACTTTGTCCTCAACATCTCGGCGTTTATTGTCGTGTGCGAGGCTTTCCTCCGCATCCGCCCCCATTCGGCCTATGGCTAAAGACTTTCAATGTCAAGCCGAAGGTGGTGCACGGCAACCAGGCGGAGTGCGGAGGCGCCATGGTGGGAAAGATGGCCAACGTCCTATGGCTCGAGGGCTCCTTTGTGGAGACCCTGAAGGGGTGGCAATCGGGGTGGTTTTACATCACCGAGCCGCGCGACCCCGAATGGGTCACAGCCCCCGTGTTTCGATCCGGACCCCCTACGCGGCTTACCTCCTGGAAGGAGACGGGCCTGTCGTGGGGTAAGAAAGGAGAGCTGACCGGACTGCAAACATGCATCCAAACCCTCGTGGACAAGAAGCTCAAACTTGTCAACGTAGTCCAGGTTATGCTCATCCGCCTGATCCTCCCGTGTCAACAATGGGCTTTCAACCTGTGGGAGTTCGACCCGGTGCGGCACCAAACTCTGAGCAGGCTCTTCGACACGACGTACGAAGATGCCTGGAAGGTGCTTTTCAAGGGCGCCGAGGCCCCCGCATCCGCTACCGAGGATCGCGGATTCAGTACGCAGCGTCATGTTCATGCGGTAAGCTGTTTTTTTTTCCTTTTACAGGGTATCAGTTTTTCATAGTTTGACTCCATGCGGGATCTAAGCTCCCTTACCTTTAACAGGACTGGCAGGTGACGTCCGGACAGATCAACTGTCCGGCTCCTTTGCCCGAAGGCCCAATGGACGCTCACTTGGTGAAGCTGCTGGTTCCGGCACCCTATGTGGTGCCGAAGAAGAAGGCCGCAAAAAAGGCCATGGGGACTCGAAAGAGTGCCCGGCGCCAGGAGGTGTCGGATCCACCATCCGATGGTTCCGAGGCGCATTCCTCCCGTGAAGACGAGGAGGAAGAAGAAGAGACCTCTCCCCCTCCAGCGGGAGGAGAGAAGAAAAGGAAGGCCGCCCTCTCTAGGGAGGTCGGAGGGTCCAACAAGGGGAAAACCCTTCCTCCGGACTACTCCACCGACGCCGAAGATGGCGGAGAGGAGTGGCAGCCCAAGGCCAAGCCCCTGGCAAAATCGTTAGTATCCGGATACCATAGTAATTCATAGTATTCGTTTATTGCACAGCTTTCCCTTACGTCGAATATGTTTATGCAGCCCACCCAAAGACCGGCTCGACGCATTGTCGAGCGGTTCACTGGACTCTTCGGATGTGAACTCGCTTCCGACGGCTTCCTCCCCCCGCCCAACCGGAGTGTTGTCCCAACAGGTTCCCAGCCGGGAGGAGGTGGTCCTGGAGGCGCCGCAAGGCGACCTCCCGGACTCCAGGAGTAAAGGGGATGAAACCCCCCAGGGCTCCAAGTCCGGCTCTAGGCTGGACACCGCTCCGGAACCTTCAAGGGTTCCAGAGTCCGACGGGGGACCTCCTTCCAAGAGGAGCAAGCCCACCGTGCCGGTGGCCCCCGTCCAACCGGAGGCACCGGACAATATGTTGGAGGCGCTCCAAGGCGCCTCCATCGACAAGGAGCACCGCACTATTATGAGTGCGGTGGTCCAGAAGGTTCAGTCCGCCAAGAGCGGACTGACTGAAGCTTGTACTAGCCTTTTAACAGGCTTTGAGGTAAGTAAAGAATGTGTAAATAATATTACCGCATAGACAGTAGCCCCTGATGCTCTGTTTGGCGTTCGGAAAGAAAAGCCGAATAGAGGATCAAATAGAATTCGTAGGAGTCTAACAAAAATGAGTCAATATGCGTATGCAGGCTTCTCTGCTTGCGTCCACCGCACTGACTGCGGAAGTGGACACGCTAAAGCAGAACCTCGAGCGGTCCGAGCAAGAGCTCGGGCATGCGAAGAAGCAGCTCGAGGACAATGAAGGTAAGAAATACCTTGTTTTTAAATATATATAAAAAGGTGCAATTGCAAAGAATGACAGGATTGTCGTGGCTATTGTAGGGGCCACGTCTGAGGTGGCGACCCTTAAGCAAGCACTCATCGAGGCCGAGAAGAGGGCGGCCTCGGAGCGCACCGAGCGGGAGAAGTATGAGGCCGAGGTTGGCAAGGTACGGCAAGAGCTCCAGGCTCTCGTGAAAAAACATGAGAGTTTGGATCTTGACTCAAAGACGCGAGCGTCCGAGCTCACGGTGGCTATTGAAAAGGCCAAGTCTGCCAAGGCCGGATCCCAGAAGACCCTCCAGGAGTTGGATGAGGTGAAGAAGATAGCGGCGGGTAAGGCATTCTTTATGCAAAGCAAACACATAAATGTGAGTTACTTGTTACTTACCCGAATCCGGAGCTCTCCAGGAGCGTTCGCAGATCTTCCCCGGAGTGTGTCCGATGCTGCCGCATTCTATCGAGCCGAGGAGGGCAGCTCGACAGAGAAGGTGTACTGGTCTCAGTATGCTGAGGCCGGACACCCCGTGCCCCTGAGCGACCAGCTGAAGCAACTGGTCGAGCTCCACAAGGCGGCCGAACAGGCCATGAAGGGCCTCATTGTTCGGCTGTGGCCTGGAGCGGCTCTGCCTGGGAGCTATTTCGGGCTGGTGCGGCGGCTAGTGGAGGCCTGTCCAAGACTCGAAGACATCAAGCGCTCCGTCTGCATTGAAGGTGCCCGTAGGGCCCTTGCCCGTGCTAAGGTGCACTGGGGCAAGCTGGATGCTGAGAAGCTTGTGAAGGATGGGCCACCGCCGGGGAAAGAGCATCGGAACCACGAGAATTACTATAAGGATGTTCTGAAGGGTGCGTGCCTTGTGGCGGATGAATGTTCTAGGGATGTAATTTTTGAGTGAAACTTGCTCGTTTTGTCCTATGCACTGAAAACTTGTTCATATGCGCTAAGCAATGCTGTTGGAATTTAAAATATTACCTTCTGTGCGGCTGTTTATCAATTCTGAGAGATGGCGAGTCGTCGGCTTCTGCCCCCGTGCCGCTAGTGCTGGGGTGTTCGGGGATAAACCTGATCACTCTTTTTCCCATGTTTGGGTCCTTCGAGGGAGGCGCTCAGCCCAACGAACAAGGCAATCAGACTATAATGCGTGAACACTCTCACTTAGCCATAGAATTCTATAATTTTAAATTTCGGCGAAGCCCCTGGTATTCAGAAGACCGAGTTCGGGGCGCTATCCACGCCTTGGCCGGACAGAGCCGGCTCCTCGCCCTAAGCGGCATAAGTCTTTAGGGACTCGAAAAACCTCTCGAACAGCGACCAACTCTCGCTTCATCATGACAGTCAGTTTTAGCTTTCTCCACTGAGGTGCTTGACCCAGCTCAACTGGGGCACAATCGCAGTGGTTCTCCTAGTGCTACCTTAGCCGATATAGCGGAACGTAAGGCACCAAAACATAGGAGCCGGGCAAACCCAACTGTTGACCCAAGACATGATTCGGAGCCGATGCATATAATGCTATAAGTTTGGGTTGCCGCACTTGTTAAAGTGTTCGGACTTCTCACACCATATTGAGGGGTACTAAAGCCCCTGGCGTATTTTGGCCGTACCAACGTGTACTGGTGCAACATGTCGTTAAGGAACATATATAAAGAAAAAAGGTAATGCAAAAATAGACGAAAGCTATGCATTGTTTATTAAAAAGGGTTGCGATCAAAGCAGAACGATACAAATAATGCGATAAGTGAAGGTTGGACTAGTTAACATGTCCGTTCCAGGGGCAAGCTGCGGAATAGTATGTAGAACAGGTATACTGCTCATGATAGAGACCACGTGGGAGTTCCGTAATGTAGCGTGGCTTGTCTGCTTCCCTGGTTCTTGCATCGTTTGTGCGGCAATTGAACTGCCGAACAGGCCTTCTGAAGGATGGAGTCCTGAAAGTAAGAGAAAATTTAAAAAATCAGCAGCCCTTGGTACGGTTTAAGCCATGTTTTGGGCGTGCCGTGATGGTGCCCCTCCCCCTGTACCCATGGTGTCTCTAGAGCGTAGTTATGTACGCGAAGTACTAGCGTCGCCTTTTTGCGAGGGTTGGGGTTGGGGCCGCATTGCTACGCCTGCTCGGATCGTGCCAGGCGGTCTTGTTGTAGGTTACTCCGGGCGCGCTTGATGGTGTCCGGCTGTTTAGTGGCCGGACTGGAGAACTGCGTGGAGAGGCTGCTTTGTACTTCCGCTGCAAGGGCCGTCGTGTGCTCCTCCGTTCGGAGGGAGCGTTCGGTGTTTCCATTAACCGTAATTACTCCTCGAGGGCCTGGCATCTTGAGCTTAAGGTATGCGTAGTGCGGTACCGCATTGAACTTGGCGAATGCGGTTTGCCCGAGCAGTGCGTGATAACCACTGCGGAACGGGACTATGTCGAAGATTAACTCCTCGCTTCGGAAATTATCTGGAGATAAGACCACTTCAAGTGTGACTGAGCCTGTACAGTTGGCCTCTACACCTGGTATTACGCCTTTAAAGGTCATTTTGGTGGGCTTAATCCTCGAGGGATCTATGCCCATTTTCCGCATTGTATCCTGGTAAAGCAGATTCAGGCTGCTGCCGCCGTCCATAAGGACTCTAGTGAGATGAAATCCGTCAATAATTGGGTCTAGAACCAATGCGGCGAATCCGCCATGACGGATGCTAGTGGGATGGTCCCTTCGATCAAAGGTGATCGGGCAGGAGGACCATGGGTTGAACTTTGGGGCGACTGGCTCTACCGCGTATACGTCCCTTAACGCGCGCTTCCGCTCCCTTTTGGGGACGTGGGTTGCATATATCATGTTCACCGTCCGCACTTGTGAGGGAAAACCCTTCTGTCCACTGTTGTTCGGTGGCCGGGGCTCCTCGCCGTCATCGCTATGCAGCCCCTTGTCTTCATTTTTGGCGTTTAACTTGCCTGCCTGCTTGAACACCCAACAATCCCTGTTGGTGTGATTGGCCGGCTTTTCGGGGGTGCCATGTATCTGGCACAAGCGGTTGAGTATTTGGTCCAAACTGGACGGGCCCCTAGGATTCCTTTTGAATGGCTTTTTCCGCTGACCGGATTTAGAGCCTATGAATCCGGCATTAATTGCCATATCCTCAGCATTGTCGCTGTTAATGCGGCGCTTCTGCTTGTTGCGACGCGACCTGCCACTACTGTTCCTGGTGTCCGAATTACCAGGGTTCTTGGTCATATTGTTGCTACGAGCAAGCCAGCTGCCTTCTCCCGCGCAAAAGCGGGTCATGAGTGTCGTGAGTGCTGCCATAGATTTCGGCTTTTCCTGTCCAAGGTGCCGGGCCAGCCACTCGTCACGAATATTGTGCTTGAAGGCTGCTAGGGCCTCAGCGTCCGGACAATCGACTATTTGATTTTTCTTTGTTAGGAACCGTGTCTAGAATTGCCTGGCCAATTCCTCTGGCTGCTGAATTACGTGACTTAGGTCATCGGCGTCTGGGGGTCGCACATAAGTGCCCTAGAAATTGTCGAGGAATGCGGCTTCCAGGTCCACCCAACAACTGATTGATCCTGTTGGCAAGCTGTTAAGCCAATGCCGAGCTGGTCCTTTAAGCTTGAGTGGGAGGTATTTGATGGCGTGGAAATCATCGCCGCGGGCCATGTGGATATGAAGGATATAATCCTTGATCCATATCGTAGGATCTGTTGTGCCATCATATGATTCGATGTTTACGGGTTTGAAACCCTCGGGGATTTGATGATCCATTATTTCGTCTGTGAAGCATAGTGGGTGTGCGGCGCCTCTGTACTGGGCTATATCATGACGTAGCTCCAATGAGCTTTGTCTACTGTGTTCGGCCCTGCCGAATTTGTGGCCGGCGTGACGGTTACCGTCTCGAGCCATGGGGCGCCCCCGCGATCCGTAGATCGATCTTGTTTGCCTTGCCTTGTCCTCCAACATATCTCGTAAGTCCGGCGCATATTCCCGTGCCTTGGTACGGGGTGCGGCTTGAGTGGAGGGCCGAGAGGCCTCTCTGTCGCGGCCACGAGGTGGCCGGTCGGCCGCATCAAGTGCTTCCTCCTCTAATCGGGGTTGCAACCAGCGCTTTGGGTAGCTCTTGGAGGGGCGTTCGAGTTTATGCTCTTCGGCCGCAAGGACTTCAGTCCATGTGTCGACTAGCAAATCTTGATCAGCTCTAAGATGTTGCTGTTTTTTCTTGAGGCTTCTTGCCGTGGCCATAAGCCTGCATTGAAAACGCTCTTGCTCGATGGGATCCTCTGGCATGACGAATTCGTCGTCGTCGAGGCTTGCCTCGTCTTCGGAGGGAGGCATATAATTATCGTCCTCGACCTCTCTGTCTGCCGCTCTCTCATGAGGGCTGGTTTCTCCATCCTCCTGTGCTAAATCTTGCTGGAGGGGGTTTTCTTCGGCACTTTCCGGAGTATTATTATCTCCCGTGCTAGAATCACCGTATTTGTTTTGGCGGGATTTTGAGCGGCGCCGCTGATGCCGGCGCTTAGGCTGTTTCTTGGAGGGGTCGTCCTCCGCTGCTCCATCGCCATCTCCTTCTTTTGGGGTGTCCACCATGTATATGTCATATGACGAGGTGGCTTTCCAGGGCCTAGTAGGCGCTGGTTCTTCATCATCTCCTTCATCGGCGTCCATACCGTCGATGTCTTCGGAGTCGAAGTCGAGCATGTCGGTTAAGTCGTCGACAGTGGCTACAAAGTGGGTGGTGGGTGGGCTTTGAATTTCTTCATCGTCCGTACCCCAACCTTGCTGACCGTAGTCCGGCCAGGGCTCTCCTGATAAAGAGAGAGACTTCAGTGTCTTCAGGATATTGCCGAAAGGCGAGTGCTGAAAGATGTTCGCGGCAGTAAACTCCATGATCGGCGCCCAATCGGATTCGATCGGCAGGGGCGCAGAGGGTTTGGAGTCCGGAGAGGAGTCCGGCTCCTTGGAGTCACGAGTCTCGCAGAGTACGGGGCTGGTGTTCGGCTCAATCGCTGTTGGGATCACGGCCCCCGAGGTGGCGTCCAACCGCCCATCCTCGATCGGCGCAGTTGGCTCCGAATTAAGGGTCGAAGCTGATGCGGGTGCGGCCTCCAGGGCACTGTTCGGCGGCAGAGCTAGATCATGCTCGTCGGGACAGTGCGGCGCGCTCGGCAGTGGCTCGAAATCATCGAAGATCAAGTCCCCGCAGATGTCAGCCGTGTAGTTTAAACTTCCAAATCTGACCTGACGGCCAGGGGCGTAGCTTTCGATCTGCTCCAGATGGCCAAGTGAATTGGCACGCAGTGCGAAGCCACCGAAGACGAAGATCTGCCTAGGGAGAAAGGTCTCACCCTGGACTGCATCGCTATTGATGATCGTAGGAGCCATCGAGCCTGACGGCGACGACACAGAGGAACTCTCAATGAAAACACCAATGTCGGTGTCAAAACTGGCGGATCTCGGGTAGGGGGTCCCGAACTGTGCGTCTAGGCCGGATGGTAACAGGAGGCAAGGGACACGAAGTTTTACCCAGGTTCGGGCCCTCTCGATGGAGGTAAAACCCTATGTCCTGCTTGATTAATATTGATGATATGGGTAGTACAAGAGTAGATCTACCACGAGATCGAAGAGGCTAAACCCTAGAAGCTAGCCTAGGGTATGATTGTTGTTGTGTATGTTGTCCTATGGACTAAAACCCTCCGTTTTATATAGACACCGGAGAGGGTTAGGGTTACACAAAGTCGGTTACAATGGTAGGAGATCTGCATATCCGTATCGCCAAGCTTGCCTTCCACGCCAAGGAAAGTCCCTTCCGGACACGGGACGAAGTCTTCAATCTTGTATCTTCATAGTCCAGGAGTCCGGCTGAAGGTATAGTCCGGCTATCCGAACACCCCCTAATCCAGGACTCCCTCAGTCATCATAACACTCTCTTATCTGATCATGAGAAGCTTTCTTATGAATTTCTTCGAAGAAAGCAATACCTTGAGAAGCTAAGAGTGAGTTATGAAGATCTTCAGAAGGAGCACGATTCATTACTTGCTCAACAAATCAGCGCTTCTTAGGAAGAATTTGTTCCTCCTTGTCTGAAGTGCATTGAACGTGAATCTGCTAATTCTTCACTTGAATGTTCAAATGCTACTAATTTTTCAAATTCTTCACATGTCCCTGCTATCACTAATTCCTCATCTGAGGACATTGCTAGTATCACTGACGATGCAGGGCTGAAGGAATTGTACATGACAGGCATGTACAAAAGCCTCAAAGGGCATCAAACTCTTTGTGATGTGCTTAAAAAGCAGATCCTCAACAGGAACCCTAGGAAAGAGGGTATTGCTTTTGAGAGGAAACTCAATGCTGATGGTACATATTGGAAGCCTGAGCAGTACCCCAAAACTACATGGGTTGCTGCAAAGGGACCTCCAGTTGATCCATCTAACTTATCTGGATTTGCATGTGAATCTCCTTGTTCTGATGGTGAGTCATTTGACTCCAACTATAAACTGTTCAAAAATCAGAATGGTGAAGTATTTGCTAGATATGTTGGCACTAACTACAGGAATGGTTCCCCTATGAAGAAAATCTGGGTTCCCAAAAGATGCCTTGAAAATCTTTAGGTGAATGTCATCATGACACCACCTGTGAAAAATAGGAACCCCAGATCAAATTCTATATATGGACCAAATTCTTCATATGGATCCAAGTCCTCATACGGACCAAACTCTTCACATGGATCATATTCCTCAAAAGGATCAAAGTCCTCATATGAACATCATCGTGCTAACCCGTCTGTTTCGCAGGGAAGATCTAATGATTATGGATATGTGCACTATTCTTCAAATCATTATGTCCATAAGTCCTCGAAGAATTTCTCTACCTACTCTTATGCTTACTCTAACCCCTCTTATGTGAAACGAAATGGACTCGTTTCTATGCCATCCTTCTTGTATGGAGCTCGCAGAGTGATGAACTCTTTGCCACCCCTTCAGATGTGGGTGGTGAAGAAAAAGAACTAATCTCTTCTGCAGGGTTAGGTCTCCAGACATACGTAATCGTCTGAAGAATTTGCTGGAGACCTGAGTATGCCTGATAGGACGCAGGCTAATCATGAAGAAATGAACTTTCATTTCTCACGTCCTCATACTGCTTTATCTGTTCTGTTGCTTGATGAAATTGATCTGATGAATGGATGTCATATTCTTCACTGATGAAGTATATGAGTTTGTAAGCTGCACTAATTCATCTGCAGGATGATCAACCCAAAGCCACCGAGTGGGTCCTCGATAGTGGATGTACAAATCACATGACTGGTGACAAGAATCTATTGATGGATGCTCCATTATCTCCGTCGCATCTGAGGCATATCATCTTTGCCGACAAAGGAAAAAATCAGGTATTGGGTCTAGGTAAGGTTGCGATCACAAAGGATCGACACATGGACAAAGTCATGCTTGTCGAGTCCTCAGGATACAACCTTATATCTGTCTCAATGCTTTGTGATCTTGATATGGTTGTTGTCTTTGGCAAGTATCGTTGTGTTGTGGTTATGGAAAGTTGACAATTCCAAAGTCTTCGAAGGCTTTAGGAGAGGAGACATGTATATTGTTGATTTCTCTACAGGACCACAACCAGCTGTGTGCCTACTTGCAAAAGCTTCAGAAGGCTGGCTCTGGCATCGACGACTTGGTCATGTAGGCATGAGGAATTTGCACACTCTTGCAAAGAAGAAGCATGTCATTGGCATCGAGAATGTCAAATTCCTCAAGGATCACCTATGCGAAGCCTGTGAAGCTGGGAAGATGACAAAGACCAAGCATCCAGCGAAGACTATCATGACCACTACTCGCC
Organism: Triticum urartu; assembly: GCF_003073215.2. Classification (NCBI taxonomy): domain Eukaryota; kingdom Viridiplantae; phylum Streptophyta; class Magnoliopsida; order Poales; family Poaceae; genus Triticum; species Triticum urartu. Next base: position 448,759,338 of record NC_053027.1, read on the forward strand.
CATTTGAATTGCTTCACATGGATCTCTTCGGTCCTGATCATTATTCTGCTGTTTCAAATGAAGCATCTCAATATGGCTTTGTTATTGTTGATGATTACTCTCGTTACACATGGGTACACCTTGTTACTTACAAACAAGAAGTGCAGGAAGTCTTCAAACGATTTTCCTCGAGGGCTTCAACCAACTTTGGTGTGAAGATCAAGTACATCAGAAGTGACAATGACACTGAGTTCAAGAATTCTGGTCTCGATGACTATCTTGATAAACTTGGTATTACTCATGAGTTATCTGCTCCTTATACTCCTCAGCAGAACGACATCGTGGAGTACAAGAACAGGAATCTTGCTGAGATGGCTCGCACAATGCTTGATGAATACAAAATGCCTCGTCGTTTCTGGACTGAGGCAATTGATACTGCATGCTACATCATCAACAGAGTATATCTTCACAAATTCTTCAAGAAGACTTCCTATGAACTCCTCACTGATAAAAAACCCAATGTATGTCATTTCAAAGTCTTCGGTGCTAAATGTTGGATTAAAGATCCTCATCACAACTCAAAATTTGCACCGAAAGCACATGAAGGTTTTACGCTTGGTTACAGAAAGGACTCGCACACCTACAGAGTCTTCAACAACGTTCTTCACAAGGTTGTTGAAACTGTAGATGTGCGGTTCGATGAAACTAATGGCTCGCAAAGAGAGCACCTACCTACTGTGATAGATGAACCAGCACCTGAGGAAACTATCAAGTTCAAGGCTACTGAGGATGTCATTCCTACTGAAGAATCTGCTGAAGAATTCATTCCAGAACATGAAGAACGTCGAGCTAATGCACCTGAAGAAAATACTGAAGAAAATGCTGCTGAAGAGAATGCTGATCAAATTCCTCAATGACAACCAGCTCATCCTCGCATTGCAAAAGAAGTGCAAGTTGAAAAGATCATCAATGACATCAAAGCGCCAAGTCCTCTCACACACTCAAAAACTTCACATTTATCTAACTTTTGTGGGCACTATGCTTTTGTCTCTATCACAGAGCCCACTAAGGTAGATGAAACATTTCTGGAACCTGAGTGGATCTAGGCCATGCAAGAAGAATTACATCAGTTCGAGCTCAACAATGTCTGGGAATTGGTCAAACGTCCAGATCCTCGCAAGCACAACATCATTGGCACAAAGTGGATCTACCGCAACAAGCAAGATGAAAATGGCCTTGTGGTGAGGAATAAGGCACGGCTTGTAGCTCAAGGCTACACATAGGTTGAAGGAATTGATTTCGATGAAACTTTTGCACCTGTTGCTAGACTTGAGGCTATTCTCATATTACTTGCTTATGCTAACCATCACGATATCACTTTATGTCAAATGGATGTGAAAAGTGCATTCCTCAATGGTAAGCTTGAGGAACAAGTATATGTTGCTCAACCCCCAGGTTTTGAAGATCCAAAGAATCCTGACAAAGTCTTCAGACTCAACAAGGCCCTCTATGGCCTCAAGCAGGCCCCTCGGGCGTGGTGTGATACCTTGAAGGAATTCTTCATGAAGAAAGGCTTCAAACCCGGTTCACTCGACCCTACTCTTTTCACTAAATCTTATGATGGTGAATTGTTTGTGTGCCAAATATATGTTGATGATATTATCTTTGGCTGTACTGACCAACGTTATAGTGATGAATTTGCCTATATGATGAGTGAAGAATATCAAATGTCTATGATGGGAGAGTTGAAATTCTTCTTAGGTCTTCAAATTCATCAACAACGCAATGGCATATTCATATCTCAGGAGAAATACCTCAAGGATGTACTGAGGAAATTCAGCATGCAAGATTGCAAAGGCGTCAAAATTCCTATGCCCACAAATGGCCATCTGTGCACTGATGAAAATGGTATTGACTTCCATCATAAGGTATACCGCTCCATGATTGGCTCTTTATTGTACTTATGTGCATCTAGGCCAGACATAATGCTTAGTGTTTGCATGTGTTCCCGATTTCAAGCTACACCGAAGGAATCACACCATAAGGTTGTGAAGCATATTCTTCGATATCTAGCTCACACACCAACACTTGGATTATGGTACCCCAAGGGCTCGGCTTTTGATCTCATTGGATATTCTGACTCTGACTATGCTGGTGATCATGTGGACCGCAAGTCAACATCTGGTACATGTCATTTCCTCGGACGATCTTTGGTCTGTTGGTCCTCGAAGAAACAGAACTGCGTATCACTATCTACTGCTGAAGCTGAGTACATTGCCGCTGGTTCTTGCTGTGCTCAATTGCTATGGATGAAGCAAACTCTCAAGGACTACGGTGTCAACATGAAGAATGTGCCTCTCTTCTGTGACAATGAGAGTGCCATCAAGATTGCTCACAACCCAGTTCAACACTCAAAGACTAAGCACATTTAGATTCGTCATCATTTTCTTCGTGATCATGTGTTGAAGGGCGACATTTCTATTGAGCATGTGAAGACTGAAGAACAGCTAGCCGATATCTTCACAAAGCCCTTGGATGAGAAGAGATTTAGCAAGTTGCGGTGTGAGCTAAATATCCTAGAATCTTCGAATGTTCTTTGAAAAGGACACTCATCCTAAAACTTATGCAAAATTGATGACTTAGATGTGCAACACATGAAGAAACATTTTTCTTCAATCAATGAAGAATAACACTCTTAGAGTGAAGAAATTAACGAAGAATTTGATTCTCAGAACCCTACGATAATTGTACGCGGTGTCTGAAATCATCATTCTTATATGGTGGGTCACGCCACCACCAAAAGTTGAAATTCCTCAGTTGTTTATATTCTTCAACTTTGCATTGTCTTCTCTGTTTCCGTCGTTTTTCTTCATTGGCTATATATATATATGAGTTTATGTCCTCTACAACATTCACTTATTGCTAATTCTTCAAGTTGGTTTTTTTGCTAAGTGAATGTGATCGGACCCTTTCCCCCTCTATGCTATACTCAACCCAATCTGTTCACAAATTCTTCATGTGAGTTCTATTTGAAACTCGTTCAAAATCTTCACCGTGTCCTTGTCAGCTGAAGAAATTGCGAACGGAACTTTAAAACCTATCTTATCTAGATTTTCGGCTTTGCCACTCAAACCGTTCCGCATCCCATGATACACTTATCCATTGACCCACGATCGTACATGATCTCCACCTCTCAGTACGTGGGTGACACATGTCATGCGAATGAGAAGGGTCAGGGGCACGTTCGTCCAATTTCTTCGGGCGAACAGTTTTTCACCGTGGCTATAAATACCCCTCTCCCCCTTCCTCACTTCTTTTACTCCACTCAACCTCTCTCCAGCTTGAGCTTCTCAAACCCTAGCGCTGCCGCTACTTCATCATCGCCGGTGAGAAAGAGCTTCACTGCCTCGACCTCGTCACCGCCGTACTCGCATCGGCCGTGGAAATCTTCACTCCGCTGCCGCTGTAGCCGTCTTCCTCCGCCAAGTTAGGGTGTGGAAGATCTACACAGACAAACTTCACCTCTCCACCTCACTGTTCATCATGTACTTCATCCAGGGTAATTAAAAGTTACTTTTACTGCCCTCGTTGATTCGAATGAATATATACAAAATCTTCAAAGGTGTTTTTCTTCATATCTTCACACACTAAAACACCCCTTATATCATCTATTCTTGATTCGTTTCTCTAAGCTATGTTTTTCTTCAAGATTCCTCAAATGTGTGGATTTTTGATCTACACATCTCTGGAACCTAAGACAAAGAACGCTTAGTGAAATTCTTCAAGACTCATCTGGTCAAATTCCTCAAACTTGTTCTTTATAAAACCTTCTGAGAATGCATATGACCTCTCCAAATTCCTCGCAACTATACTCTGTTCACAGGTACTCATGTCAGCTGCTGAATCACTAGGTTCTCATCAACTTAACTCATTTGCAGCGTTCCTCGAAGAAAAGTTGCATACTTCTTCAGAGAATTCAATTGTTCAAATTCCTCAACTAAAGAAAATGGCTGATGGTAAGAAGCCACAGAAAGGAGGAAAGAGGGCTGAGGTCAACACAGCGTTTGAAATCCCTGATGACATATACAAGGATTACTGCACTCCTGATGAGGCCAAGTTTGGAAAAGAGGACAAAAATCAGCGCAAGGTGCGCATACAGAGGATAGAAAGGAGATGGGCAAGAGAGTGGAGGGAGTACAGGTATGTTACTCCCAAGTACATGAAGAAATTTGCACTCAATCCTCCATGCCCAGGACCTCCATTGGCACCTGGCCAAATAGCTGATCCCACCAGCCTCAAGTGCGGTGAGGACTATCCTGATGAATGGGCCAAGCGCCAAGCCAAGTTTGCTAAGCAAGCCAAAGAAGCAGTGAGGAAATTCAATGAAGACTCTGCTGCTACTGCTGCCTCTGCTGAGGCCTCTGCTGTCAAGCCGAAGAAGGCTATGTCAAAGAAGCCTGCGCGCAAGCCAAGTGGTTCACCAACAGTGCCCTCAAGGCCAAGTTCCTCAGCAATGCCCTCATGGCCAGAATCCTCAAAGCCCTCACGGCAAATTCCTCATGCTGCTCCTGTTCCTCAAAAGTCCTCAGCTCCTCTGCCAAAGTCTTCGGCCGCTCCGACAAAGTCCTCTGCACCTGTGCATCTCACCACGTGCCAAAGGACTATTGACATCTCAATTGCCTTAGGAGCTTCAGCTAGTTCCTCAACTGCACCAAATTCCTCAACGGGACCCTCTCTACTGAAGACAAAGGCCACTGCTGGACGAGGTCCTCGCCCTAGTCCTCAGAAGAAGCAGGTCGCCTTCCAAGTGCCGTCTGAAGAAGACGAAGTTGATGATGATGAACTTGCTGAAATCATCAGAGATAGGCAAGTCAGGGCCGCTAGAGCCAAGGGAACAAATGTGCCACTGCTGTTGGATCCCAAGTTGATCCTCGAATACATTGACGTTTGGCACAAGGACCCCAACACTCCCATGCCTGACTTCAAGCTGACTCCTGGCCAAAGTCACATGCTAACCCACTTCATACAAGAAGAAAAATGGAAATTTGAGAAGGCCAGGCAGATCAAGAAAGCGCAGTACAAGAAGGAGCGCTATCTGAAGAAAAACGTTGTCTCTATGACAACTGAAGAACTTGTCACTACTCAATCTGAGATCAAGAAACTCAGTGATGAATTTGACGCATACCATGCTGATTGGCTTCGAGCCAAAGTTCGTTTTGAGAGACTCGCTGATAACTTCACCTCAAATGTTGCAGCCCCAACGCAACAGGAAGTTCCTCAGGCTGAAGCATCTGCTCAGCCGACTGAAGAACATGCTAGCACCGCTGATGAAAATCAGGCTGCTGAAGAAAATGTGAGTTCCAGGGCTGATGACTGCATTCCAGCCGCTGAAGAAATTGCCAGGGCATCCACTAGTGGTGCGCCTAAGGAAACTGAAGAAATCAGGGCAACTGCATCAGTTGTGCCTGAAGAAAATCAACCAGATTCATCTGCTCCTCCTGCGCCAACACCAACTCCGATACTTCCATGTGCATCAGATGTGAAGAAAACCAAGGCTGCAGAGCGTGCAGCAGTGAAGAAAAGGAAAGCATCAGCTACTTCAGATTCTTCAGCTCCAAAGAAGATGAAGCCTTTGACCAGTTCATTTGCTAATCCCATTGATGATGTTCCAATCTCAACCATGCCATCGAAGGACCTTGTTCCTTTTGATGAAGACTATGTGATCCCCAGCGGATCTGATGATGAAACTCCTTCTGCTGCTTCGTCTGAGCAGTTTGATGAAGAAATTGAAGTGGATACGATCCCTTCAACACCTGTCATCTCCTCGCCCATGCCTCAGTTCATAGCTAAAGAGGCTGGCGTTGAAGAAATGGAAGATGAAGATGTGGACGTTGGCTGCTCCACACCAGTAATAAGTGATGAATTCTAGGAAAGTCAGCATCCAAACTCTCCAATGTTCACACCGTTGCAGCAAATACCTCAGTCACCTGCACAAACTGTTCAAATGGGCTCTGAAGAAACTCACCCCACTTCATCTGTGCGTGAAGAAATTCCAGCCACTAGTGCTGAAGAAACTACTGCTACTGAACATCTGAAGACACAGACTGCCACTGAAGAGGAAGCAGAAATTCCTCAGCCCGAAGAACCTGAGATTGCGATTCCCGAGGTCGTGATGCAACTCACTGACACTCCTCTGCCCAAGCCAAAGGATCCATTCTCACGCAAGCAAAAGTTCAAGGCTGATGATTTCTTCGGCGAGCACGTATTCTTCGAAGACTACAACCCATATGATTCTGCTCGTATAAGGAAGAGGCGTTTTTGGACTATAGTCAAGCAAATTTCTATTCCCCAGTGGTATTCAACAAAGAGAAAATCTTCTACCATGAGCAAATTCCTCACGTGGATATGGAATCTCTGCCGTGTTTCGTGCCAGTCCTCAGTGTTCTTCATGACGCTGGACTGTTAAATTTTTGCTCTGACATCTGTGATTGGAATGAAGAACTGATTCTTCAATTTTATGCAACGCTGCACATCACAGGAGATTCTGAAGATGTGAATCCATGGGTGCTATACTGGATGTCTGAAAACACTCACTACACCGCACCAGCGTCTGAATTGCTTCGTGCCTTACCACTCAGTCCTCCCCTTGAAGAAGCTCGTTGCATCTATAGTGAACCTGAGCTTACAAAGCACTACATGCAGGTTCTGATGAAATCTTTGAAGCCAGGTCAGGCCCCATGAACCAAATTCCCCGTGAAGGAATTACTTTATGTGCCCAGAGCTGTCTATCGTATTCTTACGAGGACAATGAGTCCTATCAAAGGCCACGACTCATATGATGAGGAAATTGTTGGCATCATGAAGAATTTGGTATTCAACATCGTTCATGGCATTCGTGTCAATTATCACGATTTCTTCATGTGGACTCTGGCAAATGTTGCACTGTCTCCGTTTGACCTTAAGCCTTATGCACCTTGGATTATGAGATTCCTCAGGACAAGGTCTTCACTCAACTACAAAGATGATTTTCAGAATCACCTCAGCTACTTGCCCCCAATTGAAGTCCTCAAGCAGACCTATTCCTCAGTTGATGAAAAGGGCAAGGCACCAGCTGCTATAGATGAAGGCATTCGTCCATTGGATAGCCAGTTTCGCAAAGCTGCCTCTTATTCCACTCTGCCACACATGACTCTGCCAATGCACCCAAGTCTACTCCTCAAGCCACTGCTCCTCATGTGATGACTGATCGTGAGCTTCTACTTAGTCTTCACCAGAAGGTGGATCGGAATCATAAATGGGTTAAGCGTCAGTTTGGTTCATTTATTCACAACATGACTGCTACACACAATGCAGTGAAGAAAAACCATTACTACCTCCATGAAGTCTTAGGTCGCACCTGGGCAATACTGTCACATCTGTATGGTGAAGACGATCTGAAGAAAATGGGTCTCAAGGAAGATTTTAACTGGTCTGCACCTCCACCGAAGAAATTCAAGAAGGTCAAGGTTCCTTCTCTGGTGGCCAACTCATTTTCTTCATCGCGCGACACTGATGAGAATGAAGACTTGAACGACACTGCGGCAGGCCCTACTACGACAAAGGACCCCAACAACGCTGGCACTCCTTCATAAACTTGATATTCTTTAGGGGCGTTAGTCCTCATATTCGATCATTTTGGTCATTTGATGACAAAGGGGGAGAATTTTGAGTTAGTATTCAAGCGGGTCTTTCTATATGGGCGTTTTTTTTCAAGTTACAACTCTCGTTCTTCTGAGACTTTATTGGATCGAGTTGTAAACTTAAACCCGATGGTGCTCTGATACTTCTGAGACGTTTTTCTGCATGCTTATTCCTTGTTAATATTATTGCACGCATGCTGAATTACATCACTCACCATATTTCATCATGCATTTCAAATTCTTCACTGTTATATGTTAAATGCGTGTATGAATTACAAGATATAGGGGGAGATCTCCATGATTCAACTCTTCAAGTGTGCATTACTTCAAAAGCAAATTCCTCACTATGCACATATTCAGGGGGAGTTCTTCTATATCTTGCAATCAAATTCCTCAATATCAGTATTTACACTTCATATGTTTATCCTTGTTGAAAACTTAACCTATATTGTCATGAATCACCAAAAAGGGGGAGATTGTAAGTGCATCTAGTGCCCCTTAGTGATTTTGGTGTATTGAAGACTTATAGGTTAAGGGACTAATGCGTCTGTGAGTGTACATAGGTCTATAAGTCTATGAGGAGTTTGATATTTACAGAGAAAGTCGACCCCTAAAAATGAAGTTCTTCGACTAAAGACTGTGGATTTCTGAAGAATTTGAAAGTGAAGAAATTGGTGTGACCTTGAAGACTTGGTATTCATTCGAGGAACATGAAGCGTGAAGACTTGTTTTCGTAGTTTCATTTTCTCTTTCTTGAGTCATAGGAAACACCGTACTGTTAAAGGGGGTCGAGGAAATACTAAGGAAAAATTTCCATGTGATGCTCAACTCAAAATCCTACACCTACCAATCCCTTCGAGTGAAGCCATTGGAAATCTCATACAGTCCAGTCATATTCTTCAGTGACAGAGACGAAGTTCTTCTGGTCTCTGAGGAATTTGTTCTGACTGAGGAGTTAGGAATCGCCAGTGCGGATTGCCTACATAGTGAGGAACATGATAGCCCTGAGGATTTTGCTACTCAAAATTCCGACCGTTGTTGTGCTATGCGCCAGCTGTCCCAAAATATCTATCCACCTAACGGTCATATCATTGAAGGGCATTTATGTCTTATCATGTCGGGCTGCTCCCTAGGCTATAAATAGCCGCCCCCTACAACCACTAGCTGGTTGGCTGCTCCGAGAGAAACTGACACTTGTCATTTGAGAGCAACCCATCCTCCGAGAACTTTGAGCGAAAATCATCAAGTGAGGAAAAACCCAAACCCAAACACCTACAAACCCCAAGTGATTGAGCATCACTGAAGAGATTGATCCTGCATGGATCCGACGCTTGTTACCTTTGAAGACTGTGCTTCTTCCAGACGGTTAGGCGTCATGGTCTAGAGCATCCAAGAGGAATTGTGGATCGCCGAGTGACCAAGTTTGTGAAGGTTCGGAAGTCACCTGAAGACTTACCACGAGTGATTGGACGAGGTATGTGTGACCTTAGTTCAAGGAGAATACGGTGAGGACTTGGTGTCCTGAGCTGCGTGTTCAGAACTGGGTGTCCGGGACTGTGTGTCCTCAAGTTTAAATACTCAGCCGCTCCAACCAGACATACAACTGAGACAGCAGTTGAAACTGGTCTACCAAATCATTATCTTCACCAAGCTTACTGGTTCTATTCCCTCAACTGTTTCATTTCCTCATAACTGTGTTGTGTGTGTGTTCATATCTGTGTTTGAAGACTTTGACTGAAGACTTCCTCAATTTCCTCAGTTCAATTTCTTCAGTCTGTTTGTCTTCATCCTGTGTTATCCTATGCTTACGTTTTCTGTACTCTGTGCTTGTCTTCATTTCATCATGATGACTATGCTTGTATTTTGTTATGTTTACTTTTGAGTACTTATTCCGCTACTAGTAGTTCTTCGCTAAGGAATTTCCTCACCGGCAAATTCCTCAGTGAAGAATTTCATAAAAATCGCCTATTCACACCCCTCTAGTCGATATAACGCACTTTCAGCTACTGCAAGCATTAGTAAGGTACACATCAATAACATGTATATCAAATATACCTTTCACTTTGCCATCCTTCTTCTCCGCTAAATACTTGGGGCAGTTCCGCTTCCAGTGACCAGTTCCTTTGCAGTAGAGGCACTCAGTTTCAGGCTTAGGTCCAGACTTGGGTTTCTTCACTTGAGCAGCAACTGGCTTTCTGTTCTTCTTGAAGTTCCCCTTCTTCCCTTTACCCTTTTTCTTGAAACTAGTGGTCTTGTTGACCATCAACACTTGATGCTCCTTCTTGATTTCTACCTCCGCAACTTTTAGTATTGCGAAGAGCTCAGGAATCGTCTTATCCATCCCTTGCATATTTTAGTTCATCACGAAGCTCTTGTAGCTTGGTGGCAGTGATTGAAGAACTCTGTCAATCACACTATCATCAGGAATATTAACTCCCAACTGAGTCAAGTGGTTGTGGTACCTAGACATTCTGAGTATATGTTCACTGACATAACTATTCTCCTCCATTTTGCAGCTGTAGAACTTATTGGAGACTTCATATCCTTCAATCCGGGCATTTGCTTGAGATATTAACTTCAACTCCTAGAACATCTCATATGCTCCATGACATTCAAAACGTCGTTGAAGTCCCGGTTCTAAGCCATAAAGCATGGCACACTGAACTATCGAGTAGTCATCAGCTTTGCTCTGCCAGGTGTTCACAACATCTGGCGTTGGTCCTGCAGCGGGTTTGTCACTTAGCGGTGCTTCCAGGACGTAATTCTTCTGTGTAGCAATGAGGATAATCCTCAAGTTATGGACCCAGTCCGTGTAGTTTCTACCATCATCTTACAACTTAGCTTTCTCTAGGAACACATTAAAATTCAACAAAACAACAGCACGGGCCATCTATCTACAACAACATAGACATGCAAAATACTATCAGGTACTAAGTTCATGATAAATTAAAGCTCAATTAATCAAATTACTTAAGAACTCCCACTTAGATAGACATCTCTCTAATCATCTAAGTGATCACATGATCCATATCAACTAAACCATGTCTGATCATCACATGAGATGGAGTAGTTTTCAATGGTGAACATCACTATGTTGATCATATCTACTATATGATTCATGTTCGACCTTTCGGTCTCAGTGTTCCAGGCCATATCTACATATGCTAGGCTCATCAAGTTTAACCCGAGTATTCTGCGTGTGCAAAACTGGCTTGCACCCGTTGTATGTGAATGTAGAGCTTATCACACTCGATCATCACGTGGTGTCTCAGCACGACGAACTGTAGAAACGATGCATACTCAGGGAGAACACTTATACCTTGAAATTTAGTGAGA